>NW_009693039.1:0-59576 GCF_000703405.1 Apaloderma vittatum | reverse complement strand
CGCCCCACACAGCTTGGTGTCATCGGCAAACGGAGGATGCACTCAATGCCACTGTCCAAGTCACTGATGAAGATGTTAAACAAGACTGGTCCCAGTACTGATCCTTGAGGGACTCCACTCCACTTGTGCTATCACGAAACTCCAATATGCCCCAAAGAGTAAAGAGAAATATGCAGTCATCTAAACCAGACTCATCTCAGACACTGTTTGCAATTATCACAATTATAACCCTGAATTCCCAGGTTTCATGATCAAGTAAAGGCAAATTCCAGTACACATTTTTTTACCTGATGTCAAAAAATCAATAGGAATCTGCATATAACGGTGTGTTTTCTTTCTTTCGCCGTTTGTGTGGCAATCCGTAGCTGCAGTCTTGAGATGAGAGTTCAACTCTATTCATAACACTATTCCTAAAGAGAGTGGATTATGAATAGAGTTTAAGCCTTAACTTTGAATTGCCTTGCTTTTGTGGATTGAAGCTAGACCTATACAACATTATTTGAACATAGTCTTTGGTACTTTTTTGATATTAGTTACCCGCTGTGACACGCAGCACATGGCATTCTCATTTTTGTAGTCAGTAAAATGCAGGTATTGTACACCTGAATTATAATCTTACTGTGATAATATGCTTCTATTGATTCAACAAAAGAAATTGTCTATTTTGTCTTCACTCAGACATTGTTATGAAGGAAAGACTGACAATCGGAAAGGTAAATATTTTGGACTTCACATCTCGTGGCATGACAAAAAAGATAAAAGTGCAATAATTTTGAAATGAGACCTCGCAGACAATACCACTCCATTTAAACCAGTGAGATGAACTTCTTAGAAAAAGTGTTTATCACACAGCAATGTTAAATGTCATAGACCAATGTATAAAATGAAAAATGGTCTATTTAGTGATGTACTACCATCTGAAGTATAAATATGCAGGAATTGAAATGTAAAATAAGGTTGAATTTTGAACTTTCATAAAATGGATGGCCTTCTAGCCAACAAACTGCGAAGCTTCACTTTCTGTAAGGATTTTGTATTTGTTGTAATGCACTAAATTCAGTTAATGTACAGGTTCTGAAGAGAGAATTGTAGTCATAGACCACTAATTGTAGAGTGTTCCATGAAAAATAAAGTTAAAAAAATAAGAGCCATGTAATTTTCTTAAGAAATATTTCAATCTCATTTTGAGGTGGCTTAATTTTAAAATTTTATTTCCTTACATTCCCAGTAAATGCGCTGCATCCTTGATAGAGCTGTATCCAATAATATACCCTTGGCAATGCTGATTTCAAAATACCCCTATACCCAGAGCACATGAGTTGTACTGTAAGAAGCTAGAATTCAGCCTGGACCAGTATTATTTGATAAGAAGTATTAGGATGCTTTTAGAAAAGACCTGTGGAGCCATCAAAGGGTGTGTCTTGGATCATCTTTTCTGCCCAAAACTTTTGCTGCCAAGGTGGAGGGTAGCTGGAGGCTACACAGCAGCACATCTGGAGGTTGCACAGCACATCTGGCTATCCCCACATGTGCATGTAAAAAGGTACTGCTACAAACCCCAGGGTACTTAGATTTCTGCCTGGTGTTATCAGATGTTGGGTCCAAAGGCCAAGTAGGAGCACACAGGCCATCTCTTTTACTAAGATTTCACTAGCACTGCACCAAGTCCAGGGCAAATTAAGTGCATCTTTCAGTGGATATTCTTGCAGTGTATTAATTTTTCAAGAACAGATGTTATTTAAATTATATTAATTCAAGAACAGGTATTCCTGAATAAAACTTGAGTAGGCAGACCAGGAAAAATAGTCCAATAAAGACATTTATAACAAAGCAATGAATCAATCGCTGATGGTCTTGATGAAAGTGATGTTCAGGTCCTGTGAAGTCAAAGAGGGCTTAAGATCTCTTCAGAGACTTAGAGAAGCCCAAGGTATGCTTAGGATGCTACAGGAAATGAAGTACTGAAATACACTTTAATGTCTGCTGAAGTTCAGTTGTGGTCCTCAAGCTCTTCACTCACTCACAGCTGCTTGGCACTAGTGCCTACAGAGCAGAGGAAGAAGGCTGGATCATGAGCTCTGCTCAACGTTCTTCAGAGTGAACACTGGCAGACTGGTGGCAAGCCCAGGTTTTTGTGCAAGGCTTGAGGAATGGGTAGGGGAGCCCCCACCTCTGTTGTGCCATGAAAATCATAGAATCACAGAATGGTTTGGGTTGGAAGGGACCTTAAAGATCTGTCATGGGCAGGGAGACCTCCCAGTAGACTAAGTGGAATGGTAATCTATGATGGTTTAGTGTATGCCAGGAGGCCATGGACAGGCATTTAATTTTTCATCGCTCTGTACACCTCTTACACCATCCCAAACAGAAAGATAGTTCCAGTAGAATATGCATGCTACTTATTTCCACCACGGTGGACTGCCTAGGGAAGTGGTGAAGTCACTGTCCCTGGAGGTGTTTAAGGAAAGGCTGGATGTGGCACTTAGTGCCATGGTCTAGCTGTTGCGATGCTGTTGAGTCATAGGCTGGACTTGGTGAGCTCAGAGGTCTTTTCCAGCCTCAACAATTCTGTGATTCTGTGATTCTGCATATCCCCTCACATGCAGGTTATTAACTGGAGTGCTCATGAGGTAAAAGCAAGGAAAGGGAGCACTGAAGGGTAAAAGCAAGGAAAGGGAGACTGAACTCCAATTCCTGGCCTTGAGGGACTACCCAGAGGATGATAGGACTGTACTGCTGTGAATGCAGTACAGCATGCTTTGGGTCCCGAAAGAGGGTTAAAGGAGAAAGTGCTGTCATCTATACATGCCATAGTAAGATGAAGCCATCCAAACGCAGTGATGTAGTGAGGTGTTCAGGAGAAGATCATGATGTGGTGAGTTCAATCAAATAAATCAAGTTAGAGAAATAGGATATGTTTTCTCGCTCATTCCTTATGGTGAAGGAAACAATATATTGCAGCTTCTCAGAGCAGTAGGTACTGGATGCAAGGGACTTGAGAATTATGCATAGCAGGAGAAAATAAACAGAAAACAGTTGATATAGTAATATGAATTTCAGTGATTGGAGGAGGAAGGAGAGTTTGGCATGAAAGTAATGTGATGTGTTAAAGTCTGTGAGAAAGATTAAATCAACCAAGTCTAAAATAAAATAACTTACAGGATGAAATTGTGACAAATATCCTACAAATAATGTCCACTTTTCTAGCCAAAGATTTTTCCTGAAATCATATAAGGAGCACAGAAATTTGTGTACAAATATATATCAGTCTATCAGTGACTTTTTAGAGCATCTATGGTGAGTGTGAGCCGTAACAACCACAGGATAAACATGTGGTGTGGAAAGAGTTGCCTTAAAATGTATCTGGCATATATGTTAAGGAGATAGTGGTGATCATCTGCTGTCCTACTTATTGCCCTATCTTGGTCCTTACATTTTTGGGGACTGTTCATTAGTGCCCTCAGTCTTTTTTCTGGCCATTACAGTTCTCTGTCAGGGGTTGTCTCCCCTCTAGATGCTTTCCAACTTCAGTGAAAATCAGTCCCTGTAACTGGACACAATGCTTTAGCTGCAGCTTCACCAGACTCAAGAAAAGCAGGATTATTTTATATGTTTTACAACTGACCCTCCTGTTCATACATTCCAGCATTTGGGGATTATGTGGGGTTTTTTGCTGCCACATGATGTCTTTGGCTGACATTCAGTTTGTGATAACTCCAGATCCTGCAAAGCTGTGAAGCAGTTAGTCATTTCCCACTCTGTATTTATGCAGCTGAACTGCAGAAATGAATGTAGAACTCTGCATCCATTTTTTTTCAAACAATTCCTGTTTCTCAAAGCTCATTCAGACTCTGACTCCTGTCCTCCAAATCACTTCCAGATCCTCCTGGCTTAGAGTCAGATATAAATGTACAAAGTACGTTCTCTATTCCATCATCCAAGCTAATAACGCAAATATGGAATAGCGCCAGACACTGGACAGACTCCTGGGAAATCCCTCTCAATACATCCTTTTAACTTGATGGTGGACCATTGATAACTAATTTCTTAGCACAGCTTTCTGGCCAGTTTTGCATCCACCCTATGGCTGCTCTTTTGTTACTGTCCTGCAACTGGGGGCTGTTCCTGTAAGCACCTGCTCTTTTGTCAAAAAATGTTGTGGGTTTTTTTCTCCCCCTCTCCCCATACTCACGTGCTGGTAACCCCAGGGAACAGCAGCCAGAGAGGCAGCGAGCACACAGCATTTGAGGAGCAGCTCTGGACCCTTAGACAGCCAATTAATACAGAATAAAAAGTTGGGGTGCCCGTGGGCAATTTGTCTTTTCATTCTGTCAGTTCCCTTCTATTCAGTGCTCCAAAGAAATGCTCTCAGTGTTTATGCAGGGGTTTTTTCATATTCTGCTCTTGTGTTCCTTGGAGGAAAGAAAGTATTTGTCTGTCTGAGAGTGAGCTACTGTCAAACACAAGTCCATGGTTGTGGGTTTTGGGGTTTTTTTACTTCCTAGAACTTGGTGGCTTTTTCCTTAATATCAGTATTCTAACACCATCTTTACTATCAAAAAAAGGTTGTAAAGAAAGGCTATGTGAACCCTGATACCTCCAATACACTTTAGTCTGCAAGCTTCAAATGCATTTTTTGTAACTCTGCTTAGGTAAAAAAATAATATTTTGAAATTAGAAGAAAGCTTTTTAATTGTAAAATATTGTAATTTTTTACTATCCAATGCTTTTTTAAGAAAGTTGTCTATAATTTTTCTGGATGTTTTCAAGTCCTAGCTTGAGTCCTACACTTCATTAGGTGAATATTACCCCATAAGTTAGTTAAAAAATAGTGCTTCCCAGAGAGGGCTAACAACATTTTTTGAACAAACACCAAAAGATGGGATATGATTAAAGGATAATGGGCATTACCAAAGGTCAGACTCTTTCTATAAACATCCAGAAAAAGTGGAGATGGTGAATCACACAATATTTTACTTATTCAAAGCTATACTTCTCAGAAGATTGGATGAAGGCATTTTAATTCCTTATCTTTTACAAGAGGAACAGACATGAGGTGATGAGAGATGTTCTGAAAAATAGTTCAGGAGTCCTTCACAATTTGTATAGTAGCCTGTAAGAGCATAGCCTGCTCTGGACCCTACCTTGAGAAAATAAGTGTTTGCAAAATGGCTTGATATTTAGAAGCACCTCAGATCTTTCCACTACAACATTTTAGATGTCAAAAGCACAGACAGATAATTGTGAAGAGCCTTTAAAAAAGCAGTCTTTCAGATACTGAAGTTGCAATCCCATATTGAATGAATATTCCACTCTAGAAATGTGGAAAATATTTAGTGAACAGCTGGAGTGACTGCAGTCGATTCATCACTGTTTTAACAGGGATAGAGGTCAGCAAACGCTAACTATGTTGAAGTGGGGATATGAAAATTAGTATAATCAAGAATTTTTAAAAATATAAACCATCTGGTTAAAGCAAGAGAATTAGAGGATAATTTTCCAATATCAGAAGCTAAGCTAAGGGATAATTAGGAGAGCAAAAATATGAATTTTGAAACACTGAGAAAGTTTCAGCTATCAGCAGAACACACAGTGAGGCTAATACAAGCTCCGCTTTTAGTAGGGTGGGGGACTGACGTACCAGTTTTCACCCCAGGCAGCAGAATTCTTCCCTTGAGCGAGTGAAGCCACTGGTCCTGCTGCTGGAGAAGTGGCATCCTGCAAACATCTTTCTGGTATGCTGCTTCAAAAAAGGAGCAATGGAGCACTGGGACTTCAGTGAACACCGGTCAGATACACCTGCCTAGTTTAAACTACCCTCTGTCATTTTTACTGTAATTTATTAGGGCTTTCCTGTTTTCCCTCCATGGTAATTTGGCCCTAAATGAGTAATATGGAGGTTTGCACAAAATCAGCAGAGTTGTAAATGCAGTTTTACACAAAATCAGCAGAGTTGTAAATCACCACCAACAAAAATAATAAAATCACTTCTAGCATCTTTAATTTCCAATCAATGAACAAATGAGGTTATTGGCTGAATAAGGGGTAGAGGATTGTCAGGCTTTTAATTCAACCATTCTTCTGGTCTGACTCAGCTGTCAGAGCTGACTTGAAGGGGATGGTTGAGACAACACACAATCTGAGTTGTTAGAGGGCAAGGAAATCTATGGAATGAAAGCAATGATTATGACTTCCCAGGAACATTGATATGCTAAGTCTGTGAGTGAGAAAGATATCTTGGATAAGAGATTTAAATAAATTCCAGATTTTTGTAAAAAATTAGCTTTTGAGAAAAGCTTGCATTTGAAATGTTGACTGTACCTACATGAGTTGTCTTGTGTGATTTTTCGGTTGCTAAGGATGCTCTTACAGACAGAATTTCAACTGGAGCCTGGAGCAGGCAGCCTGCTGTTTCCGGTGGGGTGCATTGCAGAGTAGCACGTTTTCATCTATTTGTTATTACTTTTGTAGAAAGGCATCAGTTCCTGGAACTGGCAACAAAAGTGAAGGGTCTAGACAACAAGTTTTATGAGGAGTGACTGAGGGAACTGGGATTGTTTAGACTGGGGGAAAAGAGGATGAGGAGAGATCTTATTGCTCTCTGCAACTACCTGACAGGAGGTTGTAGTGAGGTGGGAGTTGGTCTCTTCTGCCAAGTAAGAAGTGATAGGACAAGAGGAAACAGCCTCAAGTTGTGCTAGAGGAGGTTTAGATTGGATATTAAGAAAAATTTATTCACCAAAAGGATTGCAAAGCATTGGAACAGGCTTCACAGGGAATACCCTGGAGGTATTTAAAAGATGTGTAGAGGAGGTGCTTATGGGCATGGTATAGTGGTGGACTTGGCAATGTTAAAGTAACAATTGGACTCAGTGATAGAATCATAAAATTATAGAATCATAAGGGTTGGAAAGGACCTTTAAGATCATCAGGTCCAACCTACAGCCCTACACCACCCTAACACTAAACCGTCTCCTGAAGTGCCACATCCAGCTGTTTCTTAAACACGTCCAGGGATGGTGACTCCACCACCTCCCTCAGCAACCCATTCCAATGCTCCACCACTCTTTCAGTGAAGAAGTTTTTCCTAATATCCAATCTAAACTTCCCCTGGCACAACTTGAACCCGTTCCCCCTTGTGCTATCGCTATTCACTAGTGAGAAAAGGCCAACACCCGTCTCACTGCAGCTGCCTTTCTACCTGAAGGTTGTAGAGAGCAATAAGGTCTCCCCTCAGCCTCCTCTTCTCCAGACTGAACAGCCCCAGCTCCCGGAGCCTCTCTTCATCAGAATTACCCTCTAGTCCCTTAATCATTCTGATTGCCCTTCTCTGTACCTTTTCCAGCACCTCAATGTCCTTCCTGTACTGTGGAGCCCAGACCTGCACACAGCACTCGAGGTGCGGCCTCACCAGTGCCGAGTACAGGGGCACAATCGCTTCCCTGCTCCTGCTGGCCACACTGTTCCTGACACAGGCCAGGATGCCATTGGCCTTCTTGGCCACCTGGGCACACTGCTGGCTCATGTTCAGCCGGCTGTCCATCAACACCCCCAGGTTCCTCTCTGCCTGGCAGCTCTCCAGCCACTCCTCCCCAAGACTGTAGCGCTGCTGGGGGTTGTTGTGGCCAAGATGCAGGACCCAGCATTTGGCCTTATTGAAACTCATATAATTGGCCTTGACCCAGTGATCCAGCCTGTCCAAATTGCTCTGAAGAGCCTCCCTACCTCCCAGTTTTGTGTCATCTGCAAACTTACTGAGGGTGCACTCCATCCCCTCATCCAGGTCCTTGGTAAAGAGGTCTTTTCCACCCTAAATGATTCTATGTAACTAGTGAATTTTTACTATAGGCTTTCAACTTTTTCTAGGACTTGAATCATTGGTGAAGGGCAGGTACAACATGAAGTTCATCATACATGAGCCAGCACCATCTTAGATGAGTCAAGTGAGGGAAACATGTCCTTTCCACCAAAGAAAAACGCTCTTCAGAAGTGCTGAGTGATGTATCAACTCTCCCTTTACACACACGTTTCACAAATTGTCTTCATATAGTTTTAAGCTAACTGCAATGTAAACATAATCTAACTGGAGATTTTCTGGGGAGGAATGGTCTCAATTCCTTTTTTCAGAAGATAGAAGAGCAAACGATGCTTCAACTACTGTGGTTTGCAGACACAGAGATATCTGTGACCTCTGGTCTCCCATGAGGGCTTTGAAAATTTTCCCTACTACCCCACTCTCACTAAAGAAGAGCAAGCTTGTTCTGTCATTGGATGTTAGGAAGTCCCATTAAAGCAGCTCCCAGTATCTGTTCTTCTTGTGTTGCTGTGATATCCTAAACCCAGGCAGCTTCTTTTCTCTCTATATAAATTTAGACCTAATAGAAGTACCAGAAAAATTCTTCTCTTTACACAAGTGTTGACAACAGGCTTTAAAAGAGCTCTTTACACAAAGCAATTTAGGAGAATATCTTGCAAGCTGTCTCCCCATTTATGCAGCCCCCTAAGCCCACAGTGACGATTATTATCATTTCAAAAGTCCTCTCTGGGTGGGAGGAAGGAAGAGGGCACTTGGCCTGCCAAAAGAGGCTGAGAGTTCCCGTGTGTTCGGGTGTCCTTTTGCGCTGCCTCAGCTACCATCACCCTCATATTATGTTATGCTGGGGACCGACAGCAAGCTACACGTTGGCTATTGTTGCTTTTAAATATGTGATTCAGAGTGTGTGTTTTAAAAACCTTAGACTGTGGTTGATCAGTGTACCTTTTTCTGCTGCCACCTCTTTTTCCCCATCCTTTTCCTGTTGAAAGTCATGCTTGAAGGAATTTTACTACTGGTAACAGCCCAATTTCTTAACCAACAGTGGCTTTCCACAGTGCCTTTAGAGATGTGGAATTACTTGTTGTGTTTTTTTTTTTAAATCCAGATAAGCTTATCTTTCCTATATATGATCTGATAACCTTTCTTATTCATTCAAAGCATATGTAATTCAGCTTAAGTGGGGGGAAGGGGAATCAGAAGGGAAAAGATGCATCCTGTTAAAAAATGGAAAATAGTGTATTTATCATCTTAAAAAGAACAAAAAGATCTGCAAGTTATGTGAGTTTCTGTGACAGTAATTATCCTTCTATTCAAGAATGAGTAATTACATTATTCTGCATGCTAACGTTCCCCCTCCCCACTTATGTGGCATGTACAGGCAGATGCACACACACATGCCAGTTGGTTGTACCCTGAAGAATAAAACCTGGGTGCACTAGAAAATGTAGTTCTGTTGTTTTCTTGAATAATGGTGATTATGTTACTTTTTTGTTTATGCTAAACACCAGTGGGTGAGAGGAAAGAAAACTGATTTTTTTTATCTTTCTCATTACGGAAGCAGGATATTTCTCTGTATGATGAACTACATGTTGTACCTGCCCTTCACCAATGATTCAAGGCCAAGGCCTAGAAAAATTCGAAAGCCTACAGTACAAATTTACTAGTTACATAGAATCATTTAAGGTGGAAAAGACCTCTAAGATCGTTGAGTCCAACTGTCACTCTAACATTGCCAAGTCCACCACTATACCATGCCCATAAGCACCTCCTCTACACATCTTTTAAATACCTCCAGGGTATTCCCTGTGAAGCCTGTTCCAATGCTTTGCAATCCTTTTGGTGAATAAATTTTTCTTAATATCCAATCTAAACCTCCTCTAGCACAACTTGAG
Source organism: Apaloderma vittatum (assembly GCF_000703405.1). Lineage (NCBI taxonomy): Eukaryota > Metazoa > Chordata > Aves > Trogoniformes > Trogonidae > Apaloderma > Apaloderma vittatum. Next base: position 49,868 of record NW_009693039.1, on the reverse strand, counting down.
GCTGTTTCCTCTTGTCCTATCACTTCTTACTTGGCAGAAGAGACCAACTCCCACCTCACTACAACCTCCTGTCAGGTAGTTGCAGAGAGCAATAAGATCTCTCCTCATCCTCTTTTCCCCCAGTCTAAACAGTCCCAGTTCCCTCAGTCACTCCTCATAAAATCGGTTCTCGAAACCCTTCACTAGCTTCATTAATCTTCTTTGGACATGCTCCAGCACCTGAAGATGAAGTTTACTTTTAACTTGTCTTGCTTTTTTTCAGTGATGCCTGTGTAACGCAGGTGTACCTTTGGCAGACTTGAGGGCTACCTCCAGATGAGAGCTTGTTAGGGAAGTTTTGCCCACTTTGCAGAATGATTTTTACTTTTTGCAATGATGTGCTGTTGAGTAGCCTCTCAGTAGTACTCACTTCTCTCTCCTACTTGTCATGCATCCACAGTAACTCTCATAAAACCTTGAGTAGGGTTTGGGCATGATGAACTAGACCTTCCCAAAGCAAAGTCACCTGCACACTACTTTCTTAGGGAGTCTAATCCAACTTGTTCTTAAGCAACTATGATGGAGGTCCTATTGTCTCCTCTGACATTTGTCCAGCTGCTTTTTCATTCCTCCTGCTGCAACGCCTTTTGTTATTCCTAACCTGAAGTTTTTCTTCTGCAGTTTAATTCCAGTGTTACTCAGCCTTCTTCAAACCCATATCAATAAACACATGTGGAGAATGCATATCAATAAGCATGAGTATTTATAATAAACCTCTACATATTTGAAGCCTGTTGCTGTACCTTCTCTAGGATAAATTCTTCCTCAGATGTCAAACATTCGTTTTCCTTTTTCTGGACAATTTGCAAATAGTCCATTTTTGTCAACAACTGAAGAGCCCAGGACTTGGCACTGCTCTAGGTAAGCCCTCACCAGACCGTCTAATCTACTCATCCACCCTGAACCTACATTTTGGCAATATTCTTAAAATTTTCTAAATTTCTAAAACTCTTAACCTTCAGAGAAAATGAAGTCTTGCTCAGATCTCTAAGTGCAGACTGACAAATCTAAAGATCATCAAACTGCCAATCTATTGCTGTGATAAGACTTAACCTGCTGCTCAGGGCTAGTCTTTTCTAGAACAGGCTAGTCATGTCCATGTACAGCAGATCCATGGGTCCCGTACAGTGCTCCTTAGACCTAATTATTATTTTTCCTGTGTTTCTTCTGTTTCAGACTTCAGAAGTGGTGGGAGGGCTGTGTCACAGCCTACCAGAGCAGTGGTTTTACAACATAAACCCCAGTCCATGAGAGTGTGTGGTGTGAGGGTGTGCAGGGGTGGGTGAAGGAGACTGAGGTTGTATTTTGGGACCAGGTAGGGCATGGGGTGTAATCTTGCTGCAGTGTCACTCAGCTTGTTTGCTGGGACCAGTATCCAGAGGGAATTGTCCCCTCACACTGTACCCAGATGATGTTATACTGAAAAAAACCAGAGAGCTTTCTTCATGGTTATGCAACTGTCTCAACAGCTCACTATCCACTTGAGAGAACTCATCACAGTCTCCTATACTCTTTTCTGTGGGAATTTGATTTAACTATATCAGAGAGGACAATACAATAATGAGTTGAGATGATTAAAGAAATGACTTAAACATCTTTCTGTTAATACTCTACATTTAAGCCCCAAATGCGTTTAAAAACCAACTCCGCATTTAAATCCAACCTTAATTTATTTAAACTTTTATTCGTTCTACAGATAAATTTGTTATGGCAGGTCTCCTCCAAAACAACTCTATGAGTTGTTAGAGAACTGCTTTTCTCTTAGACTTCGCAGAAAAACTATGGTTTTTCATTACTCATAGTATTTTCTCTCTTGCCCAGTCATTGTAGGGACAGGGTATGCTTGCAGAATACCTTGCTTACTTATTCCTAGACTGGAACATATTTACCAAGTAGACATTAATTTTAACAGGCAATTTTCAAGACTATTCTAACAAGTCCTTCCATTCTTTGACTTTGCTGGCTATTTGCCTTGATCATATTTATTCTGCACTGAGAAACAAAGCAAAGCAAACGAAAAAAAAAACCCAAACATGTCTATGAAGCATAAGTCAGACTTCAAGCATATATGTGTTGAATTTTCATAAAGTTCTTGCGATGGGAAAAATGCAGGCCTGCTGTAGGTTATTCTATTACAGACAACAGCACCTAAGCGTGCATACTCAGAGATTAAAAAAGCAAATAATATCTTCTGTTTTCCCACCACAAAATGATGCATTTCACTATGCTGGAAAAGAGCAGTTGAGTGTCAGTAATCTGGGTCAGTGTTCATTAACAGCCTAAATGATAGCATAACAAGTAAACAAGCAAACAAGCAAAATCTGAGAGAGGCTGCTGGCATGTTGAACAGGGATAGAATTCAAATATTCTTGGCAAATTGGAGATAAACTGAAAAATCCAGACATCATGCTAGGGTATATAAACAGGAACGCAGCATGCATGATGTGTCCGGTTCTCCTCTTCTGCTCCTTATTAGTGGAGGCCTCGTATTAAAATACTTGGTCCAGTTTGGGATGTCATCTTTTGGGCAAGGTAATTGGAAGGGGAGCGGTGAAAGTGATCAGAGCTCTGGAAAATCTGTCATCTCAGCTCTGCTTGCACTGGCAGAGTGAACAATGACGTGTGACATGGCAGGTGTTGAAGTACAGGAAAGACTTTGCAGGGAAGGGGCTGTCCTATTCTTCTCTAAGACGAATGGGAGAGAAACTATGAGCTTACACAACATCAAACAGAAACTCAAGTCAGACACAGAAAAAAACCCTTCAACTATGAATGCAGAAGTGCCGGAATATGTTAGGAGACTTCATTATTACTGGAAGTATTAAAAAATGTGTCAGCATTTGTTAAGAGGGAATCAGGATGCTTGAACTTACTTGGGCACAGAGGACCAGGGTATAACTGGGATCCCATCAGTCCCATGGTTTTGTAAATGCGTAAATAGTCCACAGAGATAAGGTAATCAACACTGGAATAAAATGTAGGTCCAGCATTACCATTTTGTCATGTACCTGCTCTCAGAAATAAGCAAGGAAAGAGGTGCTTGCTTATGTATTTATTTTTTCTCCTTAAAAGGGGCTCTACCGTAGCTTGGTAAGGCAGAATTTGCTTTCCTGCTGCTTTCATAGATGCTATGTATGGTGCAAATGTATTTCTGAGTTTCCATGTAAAAGCATACAGGATAAAAATAAAATTACATTATATCTGGATCCATGAAAGCTGTGGGTGGGTGGGAGGGCTGCTGCCAAAGTCCTGATTTTAAGCTTCATGGGAGAATTGGGGAGAAATTGCGGCTCCTCAGTGAGATTGATTCCACGACTGCTCAGCTTGATAAGCTCAGCAGAAGATCAGCAGTAAAAAAAATCCTAAAACCTGTGGGGTTTTTTTGTTTGAATAAAAGCCCATGTTATGAAACTGTAGTACGGCTTGTTAGTAGCTTTACTATTCGATACAAGCACTGCCCATCAGCTGATACTGTTAGTGATTATTTAGTATTTCAGCCTCTAACAAATACAACAATAAAACAGAAGAAAATACTTCGCACTGGACACTTTTTTAAACTTGTTTTATGGTTTTGAGTTAGGCGTATAAATAGGATTCAGCAATAGAAAGGTTTCTCTGTGTGGTTGGGGTAGAAAAAAAGAGTTGTGTACATTTACTTCATAGTTTGAGAATTCAAGAGAACAGAGGAGCTTTTGGCATGTACATCTTGGCTTTAAATAGAACTGGGAAAGCTACACCAGGCTTCGTTGTGTTTTTCCTGTAGATCTCCATTGCCTTTGCCATCTCTCCTCCTTCTTTTCAGACAGACTTTGAAACTCCTTACGGGCCTGATACAGCATTGCCCTAGGAGTTTCCTCATAACCAAATCCTGTCACACGAGGATACTGCTAAGAGGAGAAAAAGCCCTAACAAGTTCTAGCAATGCCAAATTACACTCAGTTCTTGAATTTTCACTTGGCATGGTAACACTTCCAAAGAGCAATTGTTTCACAATCAGAACTTTTGCAGCCTGTTCATTTCCTTTCTCTTACATAGCTGTTCAGAGACCATCAGACACCAGGCAAGTCAAAAAATGTCCATCTGAGGAATTACATGGCATAAACATCAAGTGAGACAAATTACTTTTTTCTTGCAAGTGCAAATTAAAGGGACAAAACTGATAGCATCACTAGAAATAATTCATTTGCATGTCAACTCCTCTCTCTAATAAGCTTCAGGTACAATTTAATTAAATACTCTGATTTTAAGTAAGTTTTCTTTTAAAATAATCCCTCTGTCGTGACAGATACGGGACACAATTCTCTTGAAGAAAACTCGGTACTTGCAACCATGATTCATGTGACCTTTTCAGCAAAGTATTCAATAATATGCTAGTTATTCCTAGGCTGCTTGGACTTAAACTTATGTTAAAAAATGTGTTTATAAATCAGAAGTTTGTGCCTGCATGATTTGGAATAGCAGCAAGCCTCTTTTTAAGCTAGTCCCTGGAAGAAACATTACTATGCATATGGGATTTCAATGTCTCTTCCATTAGGAATCACTGGCAACATCATTTAAGATGCTCTCAGTAAAGAGATTGAGTGGTTTACAGCTCTTCCCTCTGATCAGCATTTAAAGAAAATAAATTCCTTTACACAGCACATCAGATGAGTAAAAGTAAGACTGATGCTTAATATCCATGCTTATAGCCATGTCACCCACAGGGAAGTCCTGAGCAAGAGGGATTCCTGAATCATAGAGCTCCAAGGGAGGAGGAAACTTGATTTGCTAAGAAATTAGTTTTTGTGGGATACTTGGGAAAAAAGGTCAAAACCAGCTGGTTCTGGTTAGCGTGTCTTACAGTGAATTGCAGAAATCTGCAGGCTCTGTCCCTTACTTCAGGATCTGTGTGCAATATGGAAGTGAACAAATGTTATTAAGTGAATAGTATTTGGAGTCTCAGATTAATTTCTGTCCTTAACAGAACACTGACATTCAATCATTCTTATGCTCATAAATTCCAGCTATTTGACAAAGGATGCTGATGAGCCAAAAAGGCTAAAACTCCTATTTGCTGTCTTTAGATGCCTGCAGTATAAATGTCTATGTAATGGTCTCCCTAGGCTCCCTTTACATTAATAGGAAGATAATTTTTCCTCTTTTTTTTTTTTCAGCATCTGTTTTAGGATGACATGAAGCACACCTTCAAAATGCTTCTCTTTTTTGATTAGGAAAGCAGCCAGAGCTGACCAGCTCATGAACAGATGTTTAAGTAACCAATCTATTAAGTTAGGAGAGGTGAACTCCAGACAAAAGCATGAATATACACAGTGTGCCTGGACGCACATTTCTTTCGTCATGGTCCTCTGACGATGCCAAATGACATCTGACTGGACAGTGCTGTGGGACAGTCCTGGGCTGTCTGTCTGCCTTTCACTGGGAAATCAGAGAACGGGGAGCGAGGGGAAGGGCTGGCTGCTGCCCAGCCCCTGTCCTAGTATGGAGTGGGGATGTGGCTGCAGACCCATCAGGCCCAAGAACTGACACGTATTTTGGAGTCTTACAGCGCAGAAATAGACAATGTACCTGTTACAGAATGTCTGTACTTTAATTCCCAAGACATCACTTAAGTGCTAGATCAGAACACCTCAGTTGGTGGCCTCACTTCATCCTTACCTGATGTTTGACATAGAAAAAGAAGTCAGAGGCATCAATTTCGAAAAGCAGAACATCAGGTTTCTTCCTGTTTTAATTTTCAGGCACAGGAAACTATTGCTCTGCAAGGGAGGCAGTGTTAAAGCAAAACAGAATCACAGAATTATTGCTTAAAGACTTAGAGGCCCAAGTATCTTCTCTGGTTGCAGACCTACCACCGCGTTAACCCGAGCAGTCTGGCAGTGCACGAGGTGTTGCTCCAGCTGAGGATGTTTGGTGGGGGCAGCTACAGCAAGGCAGGTCACCCTGCCTCATTGTTCTTAGACTTTACTTTCAGGTCCTTTCAAAGAGAGGTTAATAAAGCCTCTTTGAGTGAGGCTTGCTTTCTGTGTTCATTTTCTGATATCATTTGTTTTCAACCTGGCAGTTGGGTTGCGGAATGAGGTCCCACTGGACCTCTGTGACTTTATATTTTACCTGGCAGTAAACATCCTGGCTCCTTCCCTTGTCAATTGATCTGGGATAAAAGAAACCTATCCCTTTCTTAACAAAAAATAAAACAAAACAAAACAAAAACGAGGGAAAAAAAAGAAATCCCAAGGAGCAATTATGGAGAAGATGGGATATATACTGTACTGGGTGGCCATTTTCTGGCAAGGCAAGGCAAAGCAAAGCAAGCCCTGAACTCAAACTCTGCTTATTAAGCAAACAAAATGTTTCACCTTGTGTGATGTGCCTGATTCTGCAGCAAATGGCACAAACAACCTTGAAATAACCCTTTGTTCTGGGCAAGGGGCAAGATAGCATTACAGCTCTTCAAGCTTTAAAAAGAAACCTTTGTGTCAGCTTTGGTGCAATATTTACTTTGCATGTGAAAAAAACCAGTCTTCTATAATTTACTGTAGGTGTAATGAAATATGTTTAATTTGATAGAAAGTCCTTGATAAGATACCAGCAGTGGCAGCATGTGGATGTTTCCTAACTGACATTTCAGAAAGCCAACATGATTTAATCAGGGCTCATTTTGAGTTGACTTGTAATTGCCTGCACAGGAAAGGTAAAAAGTGAGTTCCTCTGTAACTATGAGGTTCTGTTCTCCACATCCAGCTGGAATATAATATTGCTGCATTGGCTTGTAGGCCTGTGGGGTTTAAATAGTGCCTGCAATCTGGTGCCATGCTGATTTACTAATCCTTGATCTTAGTTGAACATGATCACAGTCCCTGCTTCTGTTCATAAGGGATAGGCTTACTGTTAATTGACAGGCTTTGGCGTCCTACCAAAAGAACTGCAATGTAAAGAAGGAACTAAAACTGAGCAGAGGATGTATCGGACATGCCAATTTGGGGGAAAAAAATCTATTTTGTACATCTTTATGCCAGAAATTATTTTCTATTTTATTGTTTCATTAAAACTACAGTATGTGATTTGCATTTTAACATGAAACTAATAAAACCGGAGTAATCTCAAATGTGTTTGCAGGGTGATTAAGTAACTAAGATGTGGTGTTTGGAATCTTCCAGGCTGCTCTTCTTTCCGTTTATTTAATTACTCTGTGAGCTTTCATTTTTGTGTCTGCTCACAGAAACTTGAGTGTGAATGTACATGCTATGCATAACCAATCTCATATTTGTGATATTGCTCCCAGATTTCAAAGAGTTTGTATCCAGAGGTTGGGGACCACATGCCATTTTATCCAGCATATTCGAAATTTTATAGAAAAATGGCAGTATGCTGTAGTTTAATATTTTCCAGTAACTCCCGTGAAGTTTCAGGCTGTCTTCTTTCTATTCAGAACTATGTTTGCCCCAGGTTTTGACTCTTTTCTCTAGCTTTCTAAGCCTCATGAAACTTGAGAGAAAAATTGTTAGGAGAGTCGATTGAAATCCCTTTAGATACATGGCTACATTTCTGCACTGTTGGCTTTGCAGCCCTCAGGTATGCTAAATTGAAGGACAATATTTAGATGTCTGTGGTACTCTAGGAGAACACAACCTTTCACCAAACTATTTTGTAAACTTCATTATGGCTGAACTTGCCAATATAGGTGTGCTTGTTTAATGATAACTTTAAACCTTTCTTGAGTTTTGGATCTTTTTTTCCTGCTAACTTTGAGCCCATCTACCTACAGCCAGACGTAAGTGCTTTGAATTCCTTGGAAACTAGTTTTGACACAGTGAGCCAAACTTTGGGAAATTTTCTGTCTATTTTCAAAATTTCATCTAACCAAGGGAAAAGAGAGGTGCTATTTTTGGATTTTGGGGATCAGTTGCAATAGAACTTCACTGCTGGGCAAATGGTGAGCAGACTGGGAGCCTTCCTTCTTGCTAAGTAATCTTTTTAGGTTTAATGAAGGAGAATGTAAGACTGAAAACTGAAAAATTATTTCATGGACAGGGCTGAACTGTGGATTGCGCCAATACATGGCATGTCTAACGCCTCAGACCAAACTCAAGCCAGGTGAGACTACAATGACTTGAAGTCAGCCCTGAGACTTCCCAGCTCTTGACTGCCTTGGATGTTCAGATGTTCCTCAGGTAACTAAAATTACTCTGGGGCATGTCTACTAATAGTCTTCGAGCTTTCTCCAACTGATACATCATTATATGGTGTTTCAGCAACGCCATATTTTACTACTGCCACACAAACCTCCAGCTGGTGTATTTTCCACAGTGGGTGTACAGAAGGTTCCTTCAGAAGTGACTGTACAACTACCTTGCAATCCCCATGCCAAATAATTTATCTCTGACTATGTGCTTAAGTAGGATATTTGAAGGTGAGGACTGTGATATCAACAGCAATCTCACGAGTGTATGTGCCACACACTGTGAAGCCTGTGGATAGTGGGCAGAAATATTCACATCAACATGAAGATGATGTATCTTGAGGCTTTTGCTCTCAAGATGCATCAGTTCAATAACAGTCACACCTCCCTCCAAGCTGTTCCATGGCATCTGCGGTGATTGTAGACCCCTGTGGCCACAACAGGCTACCAGAGCACGTGAATCTGTCTTAGTGATGGGGTTCAGTTTATATTTCCAAGAGTTGCACATCAACAAAGGGTTCATGTGCCCCCTCATGTCGTAGACTCCTATGGGACATGAATTCGGTGTCAATTAGTATCAGAGAAGTCCTTCTTCAGTTTACCCGTGGTGGTGTCCATGACTTTGCCTCATCCTGTTCTCTGGCACCCCAGTTGTCTGGTTTATACTGAAATATGGCACAACTCTCTCCAATATGTGACCTCCTGGTTTGGTCCATGAAGACAAGAGAGCTGGAGTGAGGAACTGGGGAGAGGGGATGCTGTACAACAGATCCTCACCCTGTCTTCAATGCAGGCATAGTTGGGGTGTACAGATAAACCCAGGAGCTGGAAGACATTCCTGGGTTCAGCACCAGAGAAATTATCTGGAATATTTTTCTCACCTTCAAGTTATTGTTAAGCAAGTTAACCAAAGACACAAGCAACATCAGTATTGACAGATCAATTTACACAACACTTCGTAAAGTGATATTTAGACAGCAATGTAACTTCAAGGCAAAAAAAATATAGTATTTTTGTATCAGATAATTGCCAGTGGCTTTCCTTACTGGCTCTTGGCATCCTGTGGTTGTGGCAATCCAAACATTGAAAGGCTTTGACTTCTAACCAGAGAGACATGGGTATGGAAACACCAGATGGGCTGTTTCTGGAGCTTTAAGAGAAGCTGAAGCCTCCCATCTCATCTTAAGGCTATTGGACCATCCATTTAACTTTGAACTGATATTAAGTGATGCATTTTTGAATAATCTAAGGATAATCTTGTTGTGATCACTCAGAAGAGATTGTTTGAATTAACAGAGATATGAAATTGAAGTGGCTTAGCTAAATCACATTAAAATGCTATGTGTGCATTCTCATTCAAAATTAAAAGGAGCTTAGTTCTTAGTTTCATTTATTTCCTGCTGTGATGTTTGAAAAGTGTTTCAAATAAGGGCAACTTTCATTCTGAATAGGAAATCCCACAGGGGAGGTGCATATGTTTTACTTAAAGTGTGTTAAAAAGTTATCTTGAATTAACTTCTTTAAGAAAAACTCTTTTCTTGGATGAGAAAAGAACACACTTTCTTGATGCTAAAAGGTGAAAAATTATTTGTCATGAGAAGAACATAAAAATGTGAGGTGCAAAAGGAGAGCTTCTAGTTAAGAACATTGCCTGGAAAATTCAGCCACTCCCCCAAAGTTGTCGTGTTCAATTTTGAGACAACACTCAGCCATTAGAGTGTGAAACAGACTTACCTCCACTAAGAATCTCAGAGCAGTCTCCTCCAGAAAGTTTCTTCCCACCTTTCATTAATGAGACTTGACCGTGAGGGGTACCTGCAAACAGCTGACAACTGCATTAGTGAATATTTTTTATTTAAAGTACTTATTTTATAAATAGCTTTGTGCATTGACAGAGACTTATGACTGATGTTGGTAAATGTTAGTTGCAATTAAGCGGCTCACTAATAATTCAAAGCTGGGCAAAGTTATCAGAAAGATGTTTAAAAAAAAATCTTGAGTTAGAAATGAGGACATGTATGTTTCAAGACAGTCCTGGGGAAAAAAAAAAAAAAGTATTGTGGTGAGAATGTAATGTATTTATAGAGCTCAAAAGGATGTGCTCTGTGAAGGTATTGATAGGCAGTCTGTCCTTTTTTCAAGTCTTATCTTCAGGGTAGCAGAGCTCAAATGTGCCAAACACTTCTTGTGTTCAACTCCGATTGCATCTGTGCAATTTTCTCTGAGATTTATGTCTGGTGCCAACGAAAGCAGTGGGCATTCGATTTCATTGTCTCGCTATATTTAACATATTTGTTAGATTAACTGATTGCTTAAATGTTTTTATTCTTATCACATCTGCAGTGCCAAAACTTCACTGATCAACAAAAGGATGCTGGCTGTGCAGATAACAAAGTGATTGCTGCTACAGGCAAGGAATGCAGGCTCAGAAGTGTGACTACCCCAGCCAGGGGAGAGCAGAGCTCGTGCACCTACAGAAGTCACATTCCGGCTGCTGAGAGGGAGGGACAAGTATTGTTTTAAGATTTTTTTCTGAGGATTCTTGGGTGCGCACTCACTCACACACATTTTGCTTCTTCATTTAGGTGAGACTGTAGAAAAGACAAAGACATCTGGAGCAGGGAAGGCAAAAGAAGCAGTAATGGGGTAAAAACATTCACACCTTGATTTTGTTGGTGCTCTCAGTTAAAATGCTCTTGCAGAATATTTCAGCATCACACTACTTGCATGTGTTCTGCTACCCCAGCACGTATCCAAGTTAACTGAATGTAGCCGTCAATCATGGATATAGGAAATCAATTGTTGTTGCTGTCTTTGTGTTGCAGTTCTTAATTCTAGAGGCATTTGGTAAGTAGCTGTAGCAGTTTGCTTCAAGTCAGGCTTATTTAGCTTTCCGATGTGGCTTGTGGTGTCTGGTGTCCTCAAGGCATATCTCCGGGGCAGAAGAAATGGTGCCTGATCTTCGCTGGGGGCTTCTCTCTCTGGTGCAAGTTGATGCTCCAGGACACTGCACTGCCGGTCTGTCACATAAGGTGAGTAATTTACTCCTTGACTATCCTTGGTCATAACAAGCCTTTCAGCATTGCATAGCATGACTATATGCTCATCAGTAGCCCATGGGCCATGGAGTGATGAAAGAGATCTTTATTTATATACTTGTATTGTGCTTGCCAGGGTAGAGTGAAAAGCGGATGAAATACTGTATTTAGTCTTCCAGTTCTGCTCTGAGAAGTGAGTTGTAAACGGTGAATGTGGGAGAGAGAAACTACCCGTGTACCTAGTTTCATTTTGTCAAGTGCCCTTTAGCCCTACCATCATACACTGGTTCATTTCTTGTAACTGTTGTGGCAGAGAGGTGCTTGAGAGGCGTTTTGGAAGACAAGTATAAGCCATATGAATCAGCTCACTTTGAGACCATCTAGAGCAAAAAGCAGTTACTCTGGTAGGAGGTCAAGGCAAGGCTGACATCCCAGTCAGCAAGTGGACAAGATCAATAGGATGAGTCGAGAAAGAGGGTGTAAACAGAGAAAGACACCAGGTCAATTAGGAAGCATAAGACAAAAGCATTGAGCTTGACAGAGTGAAAGAAAGGAAACTGATAAACTGGTTATGGGGCAGAACATTAGGCAGAGGAAAGGAAATTAGCCATTTTACCTGTAAAGCTGCAGTGTAAGACAATTATTCTAGCTTCACTATTACTCATTTGAGCAAACTTTTTGCCTCCATTGTCCCAGAGTTTGCACTGCTCTTTTCATTTTCAGAGCGACCAGGGATTCCCGTTCTCTCTGGACTTTAGAATATGCTTTTCATGTGAACAAGAGAAGTCTACAGAAACATAAAAAGTGTCATTGATGCAGTGGCACAGAAGCAGGAGCTATCTGTTCACAGAATCACAGAACGTTAGGGGTTAGAAGAGACCTCAAAAAATCTTCTAGTCCAACTCCCCTGCCAGAGCAGGATCACCTACAGTAGGTCACACAGGAATGCGTCCAGACGGGTTTTGGCTCTATGTGGCTAACATTAAGCTTCATGGCCAGACTCTTCAGTACCCGAGATGCACTTCTTTCAAAACATATAAAGAGAGTGGAGTCTGAATATTGGAAAGCATTGGTAATTTTAAATTTCCTTCTCATCTAACTTGAATGTCATTGTTTAGATTGTGTTGGCCTCCTTTATGTTCCTGCACAAAATGTACTTTCTTACCCAGAAAGCAACTGATAAACTTAAAACCCATACACGTTTCACAATGCCTGCAAAATCCACACAAAATGGACATATTATAACACCCAAATATGCTCATTTAAAAGTTGGTGGGGGAATTGTCCAGGATGTACAATATCATACTAAGGTTTTGTCCAGAGAATACTTTTTTAATGTGGCTTTTGTTGTTGTTCTTGTTGTCTTTGTTTTAAATCTTTGAAAATAGGATTTGATGCTGAGCTGCTGAAAGGCCTTATCCAGCAGTACTGCTGGCACTAAGTCACAGTGTAAACACAGCCTGGCGGTACAAGTCACAATGGACCACAGCTTGAAAATTATTGGCCTAGCAGCCCGGGAGCTGGAGATCTCAGAGCTCTGCCTTTGAATCTCTTTTCTATTTCCTTTCTGAATTTCATCATGAAGCGTATTAAAACCAGCATTTCTGCTTCTTGCTTTTGCCTGTGTAAAGGGAAAAGTGCAAGCACAGAAACTCATTACTTTTCTTTCCCGCCGTAAAGCCTTTATTCAGATGCTCGTCAACCTAATTTTTCCTTCCTCCTCCTTGCTCATGGGCTTCTAGCTCTCCTTCGCCATATCCCCCTGATTCTGTTAGCATTGCTCCTTTGTGCCTCATGTTATTTCTCTTCTCAGCGTGGCTCACTGATGTGCCGTTGTGCTGAGCAGCGGGGCTGGAGCGAGCAAGATCCCTGCCAGTAGTGGAAGAGGCAATGCTGTGCCTCACTTCAATGCCATGCTTGTGGTCACTGATTATCAAGAGGTGCTGGATCCAGCTGCACCACTTCAACTTGGTGTGATAGCATATCAGCAGGGTAAGGAGGGAGCCCCAAGTCCTGGAGCACCTTGATTCAGGAAAGCATCCTGCATCAGACACGGACTTTCTTCCCTTCTGACCAGAGCGGACTTGATTCCCTCTGTGTCCATCCAACATGACACTTTTGAGACAATGTTCTTCTACTGCACCACTTGTCTGCATGGTAACATGCAGAAGACGGGTCTAAGTGTTGGATCTTCGGTATTAGTTCCTTGGATGCTCTCCAGATCACATCAGCTTAGGCTCTTGGCTGAGAACAACAGCCTGCAGCAAGCATGCCCTGTCCCACTGAAGGCTGGAACATTTCACCTTCCTGTGGGGTGCTCTGCTAGTTGCTGTGTCTCAGCTGGGAGACACTGGCTTCTTAAGCTGCTGTAAACTTGTTTAGATTTGGCTGTGGATCTGCAGCCCTGGATGAAGTGGTGCTTTGCATTGCCTGTGTTCGTCAGCAATTTGCAGCCACTGAGACTGTGTTTGCCATGAGGCTTGGCTTTACTGTGCCACCACGGGGTGACAGTTCTGGGTTGAGCTTCCAGTCATTCTGATTGTTTCTACCAAATTCGTATGACACTTTTACCATCTTGTCTGTTCCTGGGGTTTGTGTAACATTTGTATTCCCTCTGAAAATTCAAATGTTAGTGCTATTTAGCCTATTGAGATGGCTAACAACAAACAGATTTTTCATTTAAATTTTTGTTCAGCATCTTAATATTCTCCCATAAAGGAAGAAATTTGATGGAACTTGTTGCTTCGGTTGCTATGGCATGTGGTGTTGAGCTATCTTTGCATGTTTATTGAGGGGCAGACATGCATAGTTCCATTCTGCAATTGAAAATGATGCAAGGTTTGTCCTCAGCTTGTCTGCACACTACTGTAACACTTCAAATTCAATGCTAGACAGAAAAAAATGGTAAACCAGGCTTCAGCTCTACACATGTATGGTATAACTGTACTGTAATCTATCAAATAGTTTGTTACTTTATTTTTTTTTCTTGACACATTATGTGTACACTTTTATAGATAGCCTCAAACTCCCAGAAACCTTTGCTGAGAGACATATAATTTTGCATGTCCTTAGTCTCTGCATCCTTTTAACTATTTCTTCCTTTGTGATTGGTTCAAAGTTGTTGGCTTTTTTCCCAGAGTCCATCTTTTGAGGTATCTTTGACAGTCATTTCATAGAAACAGTAAAAAAGTCAGTGCTGAGCAGACATTTTGTCTTTCAATTAGTCAATGGAAATGTTGAGCTTCCAGGGCTTCCAAAGGATTAGGACAACTACTATAGAAATGTAAAAAAGTACCAAGGGAAAATTTCAGAGTCTCTCTTCTTGCACGACAATTTCATATCTCATCACAGAATCTTTTATATTGACTTTCAAGGTCCTGTTTTAGTTTCCAGTCCAAATCTAATCCAGTAGACTTTTCTTAAATTTTGGGCCAGGCAGATACATTAAGAACCATTGTAATACAAGGGGTTTATCTCTTGTTTTCACCTCAAGGAAGAATGCTGTTTGTTTAAATTAATTATTTTGTGGCTGTTGTTTTTATTTACAGGTGCATCTGTGAAATATTAAGTTGATGCAACACAGGGCTTCCAGCTTGCACCCAAGGAATCCACAGACTCACAGCCATGAATGAGGTCAGATCTGATGCTGAAAGTGTTAAATAGGTTTGCCCATCAAAACCCAAGAGTGGGTGAGGCAGAAGCTGTTAGCAGCGAAGAAGAGCGAAGGGGCTTGATGGGCAGTCAATCTCAAACCCTTCTGAACCGGTTAGACTCTGTCTGGTGGCAGCCCAGGACAGCAGTACCTGTGCTGGGATGGGAGTGCATGAGCGTGCAGTTCTCCTTCCAGGCAGGACAGTGCAGTTTCCTTCTGTGGACGACTGCCAGTGGCCCAGCGAGAGCAAGGAAGAGCTGTTAGCTCTTGATGGCCCTGCTCGGCATGGGATTTCCAGGGCAAGGGCTCTCTGGAACCTCCCTTGTGTTCCCAGGAGAAGCCACCTACCCTTTCCTGGACTCAGCTCAGCGATCTTTTATTTTCTGCTGGTATTGCCCGCAGCAGAGTCTTTAAGTTAAGAGCCCCTTTTCAATAACACAGGTAAACCTAAAAAGACTCCTTAAGAACTGTACGGACTCCATGTTGATATGAAAAACCTATAACAGAGAGAGGAAAAGTAGAGAAAAATAGAAGGAGAGCAAGAAAACCTGCCTAAAACTAACACTAGAGACTGAATCTACTCTACAAAATTTAAGGGCTGGCATAATTCTCCTTGCCTTACACATGAGAAAGGGAAGTTTGCTTGTTCTCTTACATATTCTCTCACACTCTCTCTTCTCTTTTCCTAACACCCTGTGACTTCTGTCTTTAGTCAGTCATCCTTGCTGTAAGTTTCTGTAAATTGTAATTGGACAATCTTCCAGATGCTGGAGAGTTGCATTTTTCAGAGGGATTCCTGGAGATATAACTCCTATTTGAGAGAATTGAGATTTGTGATATTAACAAAGGACTACTAAAGATGCCATTATTTGCTCGTAGTAGAAATTCTATTTTACCAGTAACTGTTTATAAAGAACCCTATAACAAAATACGTATATGCGTGCCCATTCATGTTCTTATATTCTCCTTTCTGTGTGTATCATGATCTCCATGTGTATCTTTTGGGGAATTTGGGTATTAGCCTGTGTGCTTGCTACCCTTGATCTGAAAAATCACAGGTGTGTAGGCATCATTTGAACTCATTGCCCAAAATTAGTTGTATTTTAGTACTCTGAGTGCAAAAGCAGTACATGTAACAGTTTTGAGCCAAAACCAAGGATACTATAATTTGGGCTTCAGGTATTTCCACTTTTATGTCCTTTAATTACCATGTAAGTTCTTATTTCATTAACTTGATTCATACCTATCTTGCCATCTCACTTGTTACAGATTTTGGGTTACAAAAAAGAAAAAATTCTTTTGAGGGCTCTTCCTTCAGATTCAACATTATCACATGGATTTTTGTGGACTTTAATAATTTTTTCAGATGTAATATTGTCTTCATGAATCTATAGTATTCTAACTTTGAATTTCTGTGGTGCATTCCTTTATACACCTCCTGGAATATCTTCTTTCCCTTTCTGTATTACTGGGTTTTGTTTCTATTTGTTTGGCTTAAATTTTACTTTTTTTTTTCTTCTTTTCTTTCTGGCACTGCACACAGAAAATGGTCTCTATCTTATCTTTACCTTGTAATAATTTTTTTTCTTCTCATGCTGTGACTCTTTCAGCTAGAGCACTGATTTGTCATGGTAAATTATACATAGCTCAGTGTCATGGGGATTTCTATGCTTTAAGTTGCAGAGTTCCTTCACTATTTTACTTAGAGTCTAACACCTTTCATCAAACAGCTTTTCTTCCTTTTGCAGCTCAAAAAAGAGTAAATATAGTTCTGTTTTTTTCTTAGCTGATTTGTTGCAGACCCTAAAGAAGATTTTTGCAGCAACGTCTATGAAAACTGCTGTTTATCCAGAATGCGAGCTGAGAAATACCACAAATCAGTTTTCAGGGAGAAGTGGGAATCTGAGAAGCACTGTAATGTTTTCCTTTTGACTCTTGACCTTGTCTACATTTCTTAATTACTTTCTGAGGGGTTTGTGGTGTGATGACTGTTATTTTTTATTATTTATTTTGACCTTACACTGGTGACCTGCAGACTGCTTGGAAGTTTTTGCTGCTAAAGCCTTGTCTGGTGGACTGGAGCCGTTCACAGGACTGATCTTTTCTGGATTGTAAGAATTCTGCCCTTACTGTGCTGTGTAACTGATCCTACATTGTGTTGAGCAAGTGGGGGAAGCGTCTTCTTGTTCCCGTTGGGGCGAAATTACCTGAGGGGAAATTTGCTCTTGGGAAAGGATGGATGAGGCAGGAAGTCATCTTGGTCTGTTTTTCCCTTAGAGTGTGGAAAATGCACTTCTTTTGATAGGTAAGTCATCCTTTTTTGCCAGGCCAAGGGAGGAACTGAGCCAATGTTTGCTGATGGAGGTATACGGAGGCTTGTAAAGAGCCTTACTATAGCCCTTGAGATACTGGAATGGCTCTGGGTATAATCCCATTACATGTTGCAGATACTAGTTCTTGCTGCTTCAAGAGAGAAATGAGCTCTTGGTTCTTTGCTGCCCTAACCACAGAGTAGGGGAAGCAGAGGGGATGGGAGAGAAAGGGATGTGTCCCTTTCAAAAGAGGTGAAGTTCCACCCCCAGGAAAACTGAGTCCTTCACATCTTCCTCCACCCATCCACTGAATGTGAAAGCTAAACCCAACTCATCCTCACTTCCGAAATAACTAGTTCAGTGACTATCTTATACATAGAATAACTGAACAGGTGAGCTGAAGAAAATAGATTTTCACGGACTTTGTAGCTC
The DNA here is from genome assembly GCF_000703405.1 of Apaloderma vittatum. Classification (NCBI taxonomy): domain Eukaryota; kingdom Metazoa; phylum Chordata; class Aves; order Trogoniformes; family Trogonidae; genus Apaloderma; species Apaloderma vittatum. Next base: position 32,216 of record NW_009693039.1, on the reverse strand, counting down.
CAAATTATAATTCCTGCCTTGTAACCAAGCAGTTCTTGCAGAGACAGAGGGAGGAGCAGATAAATGCAGAGTAAATAGTATGTACATGTCTCTAGTTTAGTGCAGTAGGATAAAAGATGAAGTAGGAGCTGCATTTCGAAAAGCTCTAGTACCATGATGAAAAAGGTACTGATTTTTTTTAAAGTGAGGGTATAAGCTTTGGTCCTAACTCTCAGAAGGGGGTGCTGTTACCTCATGTGATTTCTTTGTATTTTATAAGTATATCTATATGATTTACATGCATATGTATGTGTGCAGAAGCCCACTGAGGTTTTAAAAGCATGCTAAAATATTATTTCCATTTGCCCTCTGCTTAAGTTCAAGTTTTTTTGAAGAATGATAACTGAGGGGGTTTTGTTGTTTTAATGACTCACTAGTGCAGCATGCAAAAATAAAAGTGGATTAGATTTCCAGCAATATGGGATTCTTCTGAAGAGTATGAAAATCCCTAGAAAATGAAAACCAGAGGACCAAGAGAAAAAATAGAAACAGAGAAGTAGGGTATTTATTTCATGTTGTATTGTGCTTAGAAAAATCTCCTGTCTTGTGCAAGAAAGTAAAACAATGTGTTCATACTGTATATGAGAAACACTGAGTTGAAATCAATGTATTTTACTAAGTAAAAAATGTCATATTTTAGATTAAAAAATCTGAAAATTAGAAAAGTCTGGATATTGTTGTAGTATTTCCACTATTTTTTAACTCCTGAAATTTATGGTTTAGGTATTAAAATGGACTTGTTAATTTCTTATGTCATTTAGCCCTTTATTTAATTTGCACCCTCAAATTAAAAAAATAAACAAACATTAGTTGCATATATCTGTCTTGGACACATTACTAATAAAGGTAACTGATTCTTTCTTTTCCTCACACCTACCTGCCCCCGCTAACACGTCACACCTCTTGCCTACTGAAGTCCTGCTTTGGAAAATGGAGCCTGGAGTTGGACCCTCTCCATCTCCGTTGGGCAAGATGAATCTCAGGTACTCAATACCCTAAATAAACTGAGCACAGTGAACAGTGAAAGCTGCGCAAGTGAAGGATGCTCTTAATCTGCAGAATTCTCCAAACATCGTTGGCAGATACTGGAGCAGGAAAGCCAAGCTCCCTGGCAGATATTCATGACTGTCCGTGAGGTAACCTGACACAACTTGTTTATGGGCTGCAAAGCTGTAGCAGTCTTGCCCTCATGCTGCTGGTTCGCAGGGCTCTGAACTGCCTCTTATATGATTAGGGCATAATCCTGCCTTAGTAGCCAAAATACAGCCTTAGTGTTAACTCATAATAATTAAATATCATATCCTGCGTCCTTGTAATTAGCAGCAGGATTTCTGTTTATTTGAGATTAAGACAGGATTTCTGTTTATTTGAGTTTAATCATGTTCTGGGTCTTATGGTCCTCCTCACCTTTCTATAACCTGAGGCATCGCTTCCCACAGATGCCTACAATCCAGACTTCCTGCAAAAACCAACTCTTGGCTTCAGTGGGTGCTTTAAGAGGAATATTTTTCAGGATGGTGCCTATCTTATTAGGGTCCTTCTTTTGCAAGTATTTGACTAGTGTGCCTCAAATACTGTAAAAACAAAATCCTTGGTGTTCTGAGGATTACTTCTAGGTTTCTTATGCCCTATGTCCATTGTGTTAATTTCATAAAGGAACAAGTTGCCCAGGGAAGCTGTGGATGCCCCCACCCTGGAAGTGTTCAAAGCCAGATTGAATGGGGTTTTGAGCAACCTGGTCCAGTGGGAGGTGTCCCTGCCCATGACAGGGGGTCAGAACTAGATGATATTTAAGGTCCCTTCCATTCCATTCCATTTCATTCCATTCCATTCCATTCCATGCCATTCCATTCCATTCCACAGAGATATGAAGACAGTGTTAAAATGACATCAAGACAATAATCTTACCTTTTATTCGTCACTTAGCCAGAGGTGACATTTGGAGTTCGGATGAAGAAAGAATTGAATGTGGAACTTCAGAAGAAGAATAGCTCCTTGTAAGTATTTCACAAATCTTAGTCTCATAGGTTTGTGAATTGTTTCTTCTCACAGAAGATCACAGTCTTATATAACTACCTTACTGAGAGATGAAACGTGTCTGGAAAATTAATTGTGGATCTAGACAGACTTAGACTTTTAAATGCTAAAACAGATGAATTCTGTTACATCTGAGACCCCTGTGAAGACAATCTGGCAAGTTTCAAGTGATTTTTAAAAGTGTCTTAGTCTGGTCCCAGAGAACTGGTTAGCATCATGTTCACTATTCAATTTTTTTCTTTATAATTCTTAAGTGACTTTTTAACCTCTGTGTGTTGGAACTAAACTAGTACGTTAACTATACATATATTTCATAGAGACATTCAAGTAAACACTCAAATGTAAGCAAGGGGCTCCTCACATACTTACAGTTAAACACATGAATAAACTTTTGCAGGACCAAGACTTGAGGGGGGTAGCTCATAAGCTCAGGCAGTGAGTTGATTTCTTCAAGTCTGGGATATGCTTGGGATTCTAGACATTCTTAAAAATGCACAAGATGAACATGAAATTGCCTTCCTCAAGGCCAGTGTGTCCAAAGAGAGTCAAAGGTGGCTTTCAGCTCAGCTCCTTGAATTTCTCTCTGTGGAAGAAATGACGTTTTAAGGAGATGAATAAGAGAAGACTGTTGCTGTGTATTCAAAATAGTTGCAGAAAAACTGACAGGGAATAAAATTAAACTGTTGAGTTTCATGGCTTTATTTTCTTTTCCTTTGTGTGCGTGTGTATATATATATATTTCAAAAAACAGTGACTTTATTTCCTGTGGAAGAAATGACGTTTTAAGGAGATGAATAAGAGAAGACTGTTGCTGTGTATTCAAAATAGTTGCAGAAAAACTGACAGGGAATAAAATTAAACTGTTGAGTTTCATGGCTTTATTTTCTTTTCCTTTGTGTTCCTTTATTTCGCAGGGTCTAACTTAAAATATCATCCTGTGACATCTGTAGCAATCTCAGCTAGAACTGTCCACTATTAAGATTTTTGTGATTTATTCTAGGTAACAATGACCTTGCTTGCATTTTGTATTTGTCAGCAGCTTCTAAATGCAGAGATGGAAATCCTTGGGTATAGTTTTAGAAATTTACTGGTCTCTTGTCTGAAAGAATCACTCCATCTTGCTTTGCTGAAAAGAGCCATCTACAGGAGTGGAGTTAGAGTGCGTGTGCTGGAGGCTGCAATGTGCGCTCCCCTGCCTTGTGCTTCATGCCATGCTGTGATGATTCACTTTTTGTCCTCATGTCCAGGGCCTAAACATTTGCTCCTGCCACCCAGGAGCTGGGTGAAGCTAAGTGTTGCTCCTGTCCTGCACAGGAACCAGGAGACTTCCCCAGGGCACTCCTCCCAGGGCTCTAAGGGGTGCTGGACCAGGCCATGGCTCTTGAAGTACAGACTCCTGGGGGGTACTGGCTGGGGAACAGTGCAGTCCTCCCAGTCTACACTTGGCTGTGCCAAAAACTACATGGTCCATTTGTCGACATGTGCACGAATGGCAACCCTCTCTTTTTTGATCATCAAGGTAATAATAAGGATGAGACTTTACTCTGGTGGGATGCCGTTAGTTAATGAAAAGGATATGATAAAATTAATGTGAAGCAGAACGTGCAATCCCTTTCTCTCTTTCACCGATACGAGCAGAGTACACAGTAGCTGCTCAGCTTGCACAGCTGAGTGTTTCTCATCACTGACAGCATTGAAAAATGCAGGAACAAAACCTTACTGGAGACCCTGACTGATAGGTGGGGTGACAGGAATAGTAGATGAGTCCATGCTGGACTGATAGAAATCCTCATAGGTACCTGAGTGCAATATAATGATGCTTTCTTTCTGCTTTTATCACCTCTTATAGCCATGCCATAGCCTTGGACATCATCACGTTGGTGTTCCAGTCACCACACAACTCAGTGCATAAAGCTGGCATAGCACCGGTTTTCCTCCCTGCCACTTACTCATACTTCTCTTCTTGGCTTCAGCTGCAACTCAAATGGTTGCGTTGCATCCATATTAGATGGAATAATCAGAGCCTTCATGTCTGATGCTTCTTTGCTGCTAGGCTGAGTTTTCCAGTACAAGTTGATAAAATTGTCTTATAGAACAGCCCATGAAACTCAAGGTAAAGTGATTTTGGATACATTCCAGCATTTACCAGCACATAAACAGTTAGCTGCCGTTGGAAATCTTAAGCTACAGACAATGGGAGATGGTAACCTCTTGTGCACAGGATTTAAAACTATAGGATCATTGACCTTGAATCGTGCATGTAGCCTGGGAAATCTAGAGTTAAGCAGCTTCCAAAACCATAAAAGCCAGCCACCAGTCTGAAGAATAGAAGCCTTCTTCTGATTTTCCTGCTGGTATTCAATGTTGTTTCAATCAAAGTACAGGTAGCACTCGGAGAATGACAGATCTTGTGAGATTTATGTACCAGTATAATGAGATTATGCTTCATGACCCTACTGCATTTGACTTTTACATTAGAGAATATGATTCAGAAATTCATTTGAACAATCCACAAAAACATAAATGAAAAGACTTTTTTAAAAATTGCTGATTTCTCATTAATTGCACATTGTAACTGACTCACAGGAAAGGAAGAATCATAATGAAGAAAATCAGAAATAAAAAGGGACCTACAATCTTAATGTTTATCAGTGTTGGAAAAATTACAAAAATATAATGAAAAATGTAGAAAACTATATTTCTCTTACCAGCTTTTTTCTTATAATATTATCACATTTAAAAAATACAATTTTAGAAAAAAAAAGTACTATAGCTTTTTGCAGTGATAGGCGACAGGTCAGAAAAGCATTTCAGAATAATTTTACACCTTTTAACCTTAAAAAATACTTTGCTGACAATTGAGAAAGGGCCTTAAAAGAAGCGCTGATAGGCATTCTCACAGCAGGGTTGCCATGTCCCATCACATAGCAGAGGGTTTCTGCATAATGTATCCTGTAATAAGAAGTGTACTGCAAATCACAAGGCTTGAGTAGCAGTTTTAAGAAAGTAATCCTTGGCATGAACTGCTATTAGTGATGACACTGAAAGTTTGTTACATAAAACTCTTCAGGAGACACAAAGAAGGTAAACTGTTTAAAATTTTGATTCGAGCCTTGAAAGAACTAGTTTGTCCTAGAAATTTGTCTGCATTTAAATATATATTTAGTGTTCTCTGTTTTTTCGTTTTTGCCTATTCTTGGACAGGCTTGTTAAACGAAAAGTGCAGAATTTAGTTAAATGAATGTCACTTTTCTCTCATTCTGTGTGGCAAATGGTAATTGTTCAAAAAGTGTCTTAACAATTACTTGTGTTAATTATGAAAGCTAATACAATCAATGATCACTGAGAGTCCCTGTGTTGCAAATCCTTTACAAATAGGGTAAAAACTGAAAAAAAAATAATTTAAAAGCTAAAAAAGAAGCCAGTATAAAATAGTAAAACAGTCCATCAAAGCACAGCAAGTTATATTCATGTTTTAATAGCTAGACTAATCAAAATGGGATGTGAATCTAGAAGAAACCTTCTTGTTGAAATTAATTTTATTTTTGTCTGGAAGTGTAAATAAAAGAAAACGTGAAGGGGCCATTTCCAGGCAGGTTCTTTTCAGTGTTAATGATGCAAATCAGTGAAGTTTCTCAGTCCCTGGGGAATCTTTTTGTCTTTCTCATTTCCATAAGAATGTTTTTTAGGTGATTAAAATAAAAATCTAATGGAAATAAAAATTCTTTATACTTCCCTCACAATACAGTTTAGTACATCTGAAAAAAACAGAGATGGAATTGACTTTAGAACTATAATAAACCTTCCTAGGAGAGGATTGGTCACAAAATGTTTTTGTATTTCTAATGGAGACATTTTTGGTTGTCTTTAATAGTATTTGAGAGAAGTTACAGTCATGTGAAAGCTTGATGTTTCAATGCAACTCCAGCATTTTTTCAGTGACTATTTAAGGAATTAAACACTTCATTGCGTTGTTTTCTAAGTGAACAGTATGAGCAATAGACATTCACATAATAATTCAAAATTTGGCCTGAAAAAATTTGACAAATAGGGGTTTTTTTGGAGCTAGATTAATCTTGAATATCAAGGATTGGACTGATAGTGAAATACTGGAGAAGCATTGATAATTTCAAATGACTTTTGATCCCATCCTTCCTCCAGAAAGAAGCTACTTGAGAGACTCACTAAAGGGCTGCTCTTAAACTGTGGGTTTGCTATAAGCTCTATTTAAGGCAGGATACACTGCTCAGTTGTTCAGGATTGGCTTTACTTTCCTTTTTTTTTCCCCAGATAACAGGGAATGACAAAAATGAAGATTAACAGAGCTCATGTCAGCTCAATGCCCAGCACAGATATCACCTCCCTCCCATGCCTGTGTGTAAGGGAAGGACTAAATGATGTCTTTCCCTCCCCAGACCCATTCTGCACAGAGAGAGCAGCCATGTCATGGATTCTGCTCATATTCACACACCCCCCTTCTCCCTGTCCTACTTTTCCAGAGGAAAAGGAAGAGCACCAGCCCTGCCACTCACAACAGTAATAACCCTGGAGGGAGCTTGGGGTGCCCTACACACCTTCAAGAGATTGCGTGGCCAGGAGAAGATGGCACGAGAGAGAGTACGTTCTTGTTTTCCAGGAAGAGCTCAGTAAAAGCTCTCCATCCTCATGTTCACCAGTTGCTATAAACTACACAGACCCAAGCAAAGAAACAAGACAGTCTCTCTGATGTGCTCACAGCCACAGTCTCCAGTGGAAGCAGAGCAGGGATTGGGAAAAGAAGTGGCTCTGACACAGGTGGGAAGCCCCACCACTGGTCTTCTGGGAATTCAGGGCTGCACGAGGAGGCTGGAGGCAGGAGGAACAACAGGGAACCAAGTCTCTCTTGCCATCCTCAGCCCAGCATTCCTGTGGGTTTGACACCAGTAGTTAGGGAGGCTGCAGCCCTTCAGGAGTTTCACACAGAAATGGAGCTGGAGATTACTGTAGCTTGGGACTGGATTTCTTCCCGCTGGGTTAGCTCTTCAGCTGTTATTGAGCCACCAAAGAGACTCAAGTTGTCCCCGGGGCTACTTGAATCCTGGGTCTGAATTGTGGAGGAGTAAACAGAACTCTAGGGCTGGGGTGGACAGGGAAAAACCTGTCCAGGGCAAATACACAGGTGCCTGATGCCTCTGTGGCTCTGGGATGTGATTTCCCCTTCCTAATCCCCCCATAGCCACTGGCTGAAGACTTCCTCCCCTGCCCTGGCCTTCCCTGGCCCTGAAGGGAGCCACCCCCACTGCCAAAGGGAAAGATCAGTGAAATGTTCCTGGTCATAGTGAAGTCAGAGGATTCCCAAGCTCTGCCATTTAGCAGATAGAAGTCAAGGGCCACAAAGCCTGAGACAGGATCCAAAATCCCAAAACAAAACAAAACAATTCTTTATAATAATTTTTAATAAACAGTACTTTTAAGTACTTTTTGATATTGACAGCTGTTTTCTGTCTGATACTAATGTTAGAAAGGTGCTTGTCTCCAAGCTCTTCTCCAGTTCCTGAAGACTCTTCACAGAACCACAGAATCACAGAATGTCAGGGGTTGGAAGGGACCTCAAAAGATCATCTTGTCAAGTTCCCTGCCAGAGCAGGATCACCTACAGTAGGTCACACAAGTACTCATCCAGGTTGGTTTTGAATGTCTCCAAAGAAGGAGACTCCACAACCTCCCTGGGCAGCCTGTTCCAGTGCTCCTTTTTTCTTTCCTTAATGCTGAGTGCCACTGAGTCATCTGAGTACAAGAGTCCAATATTTAAAATCAAACACCATATAGCTGATGAAATCATGAGTTATGGCAACACCCTGTATCCCCATGTAGCGTATAGAAGATCCCAAAATGTCCCACACTGCTTACCATAACTAGTAGGAAGAGAGGAAGGATTGGAGAAGCTGTTCCCTAAGACACCTTCCTCTGACCCCTGGAGGCATCAGCCCTGCCTGATTGTGCATCCCCCCTCAGCATGGGGTGCTAAAACTCTTCTTCAAAAAAAGACCAAACAGATAGCATTCATTCTTAATGTAGGACACAGCCAGTGTTTTATATAATCCCTTATAGATGTCTACTGTCCAGTGTATTTGCTCATGATTAAAGAGTCTCCATTCTCTCCTCTTTCTGGGAAGACACTGCCTCACTCCCAGAGTGTTCTTACTGCCTGGCTAGGAGCTTGCTTACTGCAGCACTGCCACTGAGCACCCAGGGACTCACTTTCTCTGGCATGCCAGAAAGAAGGAAGATGATCCCGTAACCTAGGAGCTGAGGGGAGAAACCTGGGATCTGCTTGAGTTTCAAGGAAAGATCTGAAGGGTAAAATCAGACTTGTCTCCACCTTTCTTGCTGAGATCATGCAACCATATAGATCTTCGATTCCTCTTCAGGAAGAGTGAGATGAATTTAATTTCTCTCAGACTGAGGAAAGATTGCACCTAAATTCCCCATTTCCTATGCAAATGGAAGGACATCGTAGATAATGAACAGATACTGAAGCTGCATTTTGCAGACATCCTGATCTACCCTCTGTGTAAGAGAGCATTTTACACAGCAGGTAGGCAACATGCTCAGCCTGTTAAGTCCTTTGTTGGATGTGGTCTAAATTCTTCTCCTGAAATGGCCTGGACTTGGAGTGTGTTACATGGAAGAGGATTTCAGTGGCAACCCGTGAGCGTCCCCTTTGGTCCAGGACTCTCTGTGCCCTGGTGTACTCCTCACATGTTGCTAAGCAACATTTTGCAATGTGCATCCTGTAGTCTTCCCTTACCAGTTAGGTACAACTCCATTTTATTCTTTGTCTTCAGAATGTAGCATTATGCCAGGTGGAGATGGAGCCTGTTCTGGGAAAAAGGTCGAGCAGACCTGAAGAAAGTGTAGCTGGATACCACACTGCTGATATGAACTGATGTGGAAATGCTGTCAGCTCATCTACTCAGAAATCTGTTTCAGACCTTGCCATCTGAACACCTTGCTGTCTACTTCCAGCCAGTGCCTGCTGCCCTGCCCTGAGACAGGACTGGTTCTCCTGAGGCCCTCTGAGCTGTTGCTTTCCCTGGCAGTGACAATGTGCATAGTTCTCCTGTGGTGTGGGATGGAGAAGGATGGAGTGAGCTTTCCAGTCAGATGCAGGTTGCATGAAAACACATTGCTCCGGAGATGAAGAGGCTCATGGTGTCTGTCCTGTCCCTCCTCCGTATTCATCTGGGCCATTCATTAATTTCTATGTGCTAGTATTATGGGAGATATCCCAACATCCTTAGTGGTCTCCTTGGCTAGAGAAGCACTGAAAAGACAAAATGGAGTTAAATAAGAAAACAGAGCTGGCTGTAACACAGACTTTGCTTCCTCACCCTCTACCTCAAGACTGGGTCAAGTCATCCTTCGTGTGAACGCCAGGAATATCTGTGAAGTAAGTTCAAAGACTAGCCCAGGGCTAGTTTCCCCAGAGCTAGACAGTCTCTAAGCAGGAATTGCACTTTTGAATTTGGGCATCTTAAAATATGCTGTTTCAGGGGCCTAAATCCCACCTGACTCTGCCAGGGTATGTGGAGAACCCTCCTCCAGAAAACTCCACAGGGCAGGGATAGTGAATTCTCATCAGATTTTAGGGTATCAGAGGAATGAAGCCTCTTCTTATCCAGTAAAATTACTTCTAGGGATACCCTTATGGTTTTCTAAGGAAGATTCTCTGTAATTTTTCTGGGTCCATCCTTTCCGACTTGGTCCCGCACATGTGTTACAGTCCCCAGAGAAGCTATGTAAGATGACATAGGTGGTAGGTGCAGTAAGATTGCTTTAAAAGTGTCAGGAAAGTACATTCAGAAATGTGAAACTTTCTTTACCAAAAAGGTAAATCATCCAGAATAAGGAATCCTGTTATAATTAATTAATTACTGCATTAATTGGGAGGGACCATGAAAAGTCTAGCTGTTTATCCTTTAAGACAGGCTGAAGCCAGCACTGCATTTACATTTCAGTAAGGACAAAATACATCCCAGAGAACATGGGAAGGAAGACAAGTCCATCCCATGTCTGCAGAAAGACATAGCCATCCCTTGCTCTCCCTCTGCTCTCAGGTATTCCCCAAAAGAAGAATTCTCAAGAGGAGATTCATGTTATTTGTCTTTCTCTCTGGTGTTGCGTTACTGCCGTCTTTCATGGAGGAGACTGGAAACGCATCATACATTTGCAATGGTTCTAATGAGTGGTTTTGATGTACTTCCTGGGGAAAAATGTAGAAATTGAACAAGCTGTGTTTGTGGTAGGGATGGTCTTTGGGTTTGTTTTAGAAATCCAGGTTTAAAAACAAACAAAAAATCTTTCTGCGTTGTTGGCATCTTTACTTTTTTTTATCTTTAACAATAACACCTCAAGCCCAACTCCTAGAAAATTTGTCCAACTCCTAGAAAATTCTCCCACCTCCCTATCTTGAAAACCCCACAGCCTCTGAAAAAGTTGTCTTGGGAAAGATGCCCCCCCGACTCCCCTCCTTCTCCTCCTCCTCCTCCACCCTGCAGCAGGACCCATTGTCCGTCAGCGGCAAGGCATAAAGGAGTTAACGAAGGAGCCAGCGAGGAGGTATGACGGGGTGATGTCAGAATATTTCCAGGGAAAGAATGTGTTGGGGGGCGCTGGCCGGGCTCAGGGGCTGGGGCTGGCGGCCCCCAGCCCCACCCCGACATTCTTCTTGTCCGGTTCCCACAGGCGGAGAGTGGCATGGGGGGTCAGAGTGGACGAGCACAAAGGGAGACCCCCTGCTGCCGGGGCCATCGTGCTGGGCTGTCACTGCTACTAATTCATGACTTCACCTTTAATCTCACTGATCCATTATAGGTTAAAAAGAGACCCATTTTACAGCTGACAAGATTGAAGGGAGTGCAACCCAGGAACTTTAGGGGGGAGGCAGGGATAAAAAATAAAATAAAATAAGGGAGGGGAGGGGGAGAGAGGAATAACCCCCCACTAGAGTTTGTACAAATAGGACCCATCTGCTAAAAATAGATTTTTGTGCTTTTTGCTTGTCTTTTCCCTTCACTATGAGGATATGTATTTTAAGATAAAGGCTGATAAAGGCAGCTAATTCAGAATTTTAGTGCATGGGGTTAGAGGAAAAAGGAGTGGGGAGGAAAGGAAAAAAGACTAAGATTTTAGGAGCAGGGGTCCACAATAGGAAGGATAGGAAGAATTCAAATGGCTTAGCACTGCTTTAGAGCATGTTTTGTGAGGTCATCATGGGGAAATGACTAAGAAATTTATGAAATACTGATGTCAAAGGTAAGCTGATCAAATCAACATTGATTCAGCAGAGTAATAAATATACGTGTGTGGCACGTACAACATGTTTGTAATGACACAAATACTTAATGAATTCTCAGAAATCATTAGACCTACTGTGCTGTGAGCTGTAGATGAAGTCTCCAGAAGTAATTCAGCTTCTTATTTTTGTTAGTAGTGTAATTGCTTTCAATTTGTCCTTTAAGAAAAATTTTAATGCTGTTAGTTCGAGGCAACTAAAATGCATATTCTCAGAAAAATAGGAAAGAATGAAGTGTAGTCTCTGAAAAAAAACCCAGAGTGATAATTTGCCATAGGAATGCAAAACGCTTGCCAAGTTTATTTTATTTTTTTTTAAGTATATAGCAAATAATTCAATGTTCCTGTGTTTCCTGGGTTTTTCCTATGTGAGTGAGGATGCTGTGGGTATCTGTATGCAATTCTAGTTCAGGGAGTTTGAGTATTTGTTCTTATGGGATTTTTGCTATCTCTCTCTGCTCTTTAGCAAAAATCTGTAACTTCAGAAGAAATTTTATTAAGTTCACCAAACTAGTCTATCCCTCTTTCTGTTGACCTGATGGTATCAGAGAGCCCAAGAAGCAGATTGCTGGATTCTCTGTTTGTTACCTGTGAACAACATCTCATAAGATTTTGCAGTGTAAGTATGTAAATTTATACCGACAAACGTGCAGAGTTTTTGTATCTGCTACGCCACTCTGTTCTTTCCTTTCTCCCTTGCCTGCAGAGAAGCTCTGGGAGTCGCTGGCACTATGGTTTCGTGGGTGCCTCACTGCCAAGAGGTGAGGGTGAGGAGCAGGGAGGGTTATCACAAGGATGCAAAATGCTGCCTAAAGTTTGCAAAGATTTTAAGGGTTCTGGGATTCCTGGATAAAGTCTGTAAAGGAGATCGGCTGCCAGTGCCTTTTGTGGGCAGATGTAAGAGAGAGTGGGGACCTTTGCGTGAGGCACTCTAGCAGTTGAAGTCAGTGATGAAAGTCCTATTGAAAAGGGCCTCGGATCAAATCAAAACCTGATTTCCTAAGAGTGACATTGCCTGCAAATGGAGGCAGATTGAGGTCTGTAACTGGGCAGCACTTTGGACACATTCTGCTTACTTTAGTCACACAAAATGACGTATTGATGCAAGTTTCCAGGATCCAAACAGGCAATCCTTTCATAGGCAAAAGCCCTAATGAAGTCACTGGCAAGCAGCCTCTCTGGCCTGCAGGCTATTTCCCTAGTCAATACACTGGACTTAATCTTATACTCCTTGAGCATCAAACTCCATGTGTATTTTGTGCAAGTATTTGTTCTCTTTCTGCACAAGTGTAAGATTTGTGTGCTGCAGAGAGCAGTGTCAGTGAGCAGCTGCTTCTCCTTCAGCATGAGCTGTCCCATACATAGAATTCATGTGCTTCTAGTTGGGTAAAACCTGACTGGAACAGAACAGGGAGGACCTAGGTTGCCAAATACAAATCTCCTATTTCAATTTGTAAGTGTATGTTTAAACCCAGGGGGAAAAAAATAAAGCAAAAGTTTTTTTAAAAATCTTCAGAGGATATTATGAAAATATATATTTTTGCCTGGTAATCTTCTGACTGCTTTCCATCTAGAGGAATGCATTAACTGCTCTTTTAAGTCAACTGCAATTGATGGAGCTGTCTTAACAATGAATTGGAGTTCTCTTGCAGAGTGGATTTTGTCAGTTCTGTGTAAGCACAGCCCTTCTGCCTTCTGACCAATCAGCTGAATTTATTTTTCACATTTCTGAGAGCGTTAGAAATATAGATTGGAATGGGAGCTTTACATATTACCACAGTTCCAAACTGCTATCAAACAATAAGTTAACATGGTACAAAATCATAAGGATGTTTCTAGGGGATGCTTTGTTTTGTGTGAGGAGCCCATGTTCTTTTTCCAAATTTCTGATTGAAGTTTTTCCAGTAAGCATATGCCCAGGTAGTAAAGTAGATGTAGTAAAGTAGATGATGCCCGGGTAGTAAAGTAGAAAGCAGCTTTTAATGCTGAGAAATTTTAATCTCCTTCTTCACGTTCCTTGGAAAATGATAGAATGGATAAAAACCTTCTCAGCTAAAACATTTTTTCTTATAAGTTTCATAAAGTTTCTGTAATGCACCTGCAAGGAGATGTTCAGATGGAGCCAGGAAAGCAGCCTCAGTCTGTATTGGCTGAACTGGCGTTGAGCTGCTGGACTGGACAGCAACAACTTGGCCTGGAGGTAAAAGAAGAAGGAAGGGAGGTGATCCAGATTATTGATTAATTATGACTCCTCTCTGCAACCACAACCCTTTCTCTCAGTAGGATGGATGCATGCAGTTCATGCAAAAAAGCCTGAAAGCTCTGCCTCGGGATGCTCCCAGCCCTGGCTGCTCTGGATGTGGTCTAAGCCCGCAGGTGGGCTCACAGCTCCAACTCATACCTGGACCTGGGAGTACAAGCATCTTGGTCCATTGTGAGAAGTTCTCAGGAGTGAGTCTTTCTGCCTGAGGTCCTCTGAGAAATGTAGCTGTAACAGTAGCGTGATGCACATTTTGAAAGGAGAGATATCCTAGACTAAATGCAACAGAGATCGAAATTTCATGAGAGAGGGCTGGAGTCTCGAGCATATCTGAAAATGTGGCTCTTAAATATTTAGCTCTCTCTTTGGGAACTGACTTCCTTTGACAACCTGCATCCACGTTGCTGTCGTGCTTGGTATTCTATAAATAAATCCGTGATATTTGATGTCAATCAACTAATACCAGATTCTTATCACAACAAGCTCACAGGAGCTCATTCAGCATGCTCAAGGAGTTATCTTCCTATCTTCTTTTTTTAAGATGAAACTAATCCATTGTAAGCCCCATAACAAGGAGCCACTCACAGGGTGAACGCATAAGCAAGGCAGTTTTTAAATGATATTGTGTATGTCTCATGACTCTTGCCATTAAAGCCACAGATTTGAAAAGATGCCCTCTATTTTTATGCAGCACTGGTGTGGAAACGGGGTAGGATTTTCCTTGTGCACACTTGTGCACAGTTAAATTAAAATGTGTTATTATATTAAGGTTTTTTCTTCTTTAAAATAAAGTCAAGGACCCTACTGAAGATAGGGCCGTTCATTCACCTGAATCTGTCAGAGTCCTGCTGTCAGTAAGAGCTTTTGCACAAACATCTGACTGCAGAGTCAGAATTCAATAAAGCAGGAAGAAGCACTCTGAAGGGCAACTATCTAAATAGGTGCAATAGCACAGAGAGTGAGAAGTGAAACTGAGAGAACAATAAATGAAGAAACAATGAAAAGGTCAAGCACTTCTTCAGAATTCCTAAGTACAAATGTTGTAGTTCAAGCAGTGCATGCATAAGGTGAAAAATGTAATTTTTTTTCACTTATTTATTTTCGTGTTTCTCTTCTTATTTTGTTTTTCCACCACACCATTAGCATTAGAAGAACTCTTGCTTGCAGTAGCAAAAAAAAAAATGTGGGACACAAATGGTGAAGATACATGGTGGGAAGCAGGAGAGGGAGGAGAACCACTTTCTTGACTGGCTTTAGGAGAGCACGCTGTATCCAGAGAGCGGTACATTTCATGCGAATGGTATTCAGAAAAGTTGATGCAGAATCACGACCTTCCTCCATCTCTCCTTTCACGTAGGGCTGGCTCAGTCAAGAGTAGCTCAGTAGGGAATTCCTATGTGCCGTGTGAGCTGAGACAATATATACATGGTGATCATGATTCTCCAAGCTCCTGAGTTTGCAGAGCACCTGCAGTGGCAGAAGCAGAGTGTTTCCTGCACCATGGTTGGCTCACGGGCGACTCCTGTGCCGACCCATGTACTGAGCCTCTGTGGGTGCAGGGGGCAGAGGTGCCCGTGCGTGGGTGAAGGCTCTGTGAGGAGAATGGAAGCAGCTGTCACATAAGGGGTTGTTTATCCTAGTACTACTTCAACAACCATCAAGCCAAGCTCTCTTGAAAAGGATGAAAGAAAGCCAACATGGTGCGTCGCTGCCGTTGAAGCTCCCTTATACAGTACCTTCAGGGTTTCCCTTCTTACTTATGAAAACTTACATCCTTTTCCTGAGATTTAACCTTCTTTTTGGGGGGCGGGGGAAAACATCTATCCTAAACATTCTGCAGTGCTAGTTACTTTCTTGTTCTTCTCTATCCTCTTCCTTCTGCCCTCTGGTGGGATTATTTTGGTACGTGCTTCTTTGGCATGCGGTCTTATTTTCCTCTGAACTTCCCACCTCATCACCTTCCCCCACTGACAGTTCTTGCCCCTGCTGTTTGTCTACTCCTTGTATAGTACTTTCTTCATGCTCTGGAATGCAATGTTAGAAAATTCTTAACGAAGAAGCAAGGAGTGGATCTGACATCTCCATGCACCTGTAAGTCACTGACACGTGAAATCCTCTTAACTTTTTACTGGAACTAGTTGCAGTAGTTGACGGGGCTACAGAGACTAGTTTATCTAGGTTTGACAAGGCAGTGACCAGAGTACCACAGCTTTGAGAAACCAGTGTGAATACATAGTGGCATAATTTCTATTTAAATGTAATTCTGAATTGCTCCCGCATTTCTCTGATGACATGAAGATGGAAAAACATATTTGAATTTATGGTTTTTTAAAAAAAGCAAAAACCAAGCAAACAAGTTGATAAATTAATCCCCACACTAACTGCTACGATTGTATCAAGATTTTTCTTTACCTTAAGACTAAAGATGCATCTAAGCATCACATAATAACCAAACAGCAAACATAAGCACTAGGCTGATGTGTCGTCTCTTTCCCACCCTCTCCAGATTGTTTCTGTCCATCTCATGCTCTTCAAATGGCAATGCAAAGCCCATATGCCATGGTGTCAGGGAAAAATTCCCAACACAGCATCTGGCTGTGTGGCAGATCCCAAGGCAGTTGGTGTGTCAGCTTTGGAGCTGCCTCTGCTTTTGTCATGTACCGGGGGTACACCCCACAAACCTCTTTGGATTCCGAGGAATCGCTACATTTGTGTTTGTCAATAAGCCCCCACTTAAATCTCTCATGAGATCTTTATACAAGCCTCTTTTAAGGTGAAATAATGAGAATTTCTTAATGCCCATGTGTGTGTTTTCAGCAGAAACATGTGGGTTTAGTTTAAAGTGGACCATGGCCTGCTATGTACAGGTCACTGTGTACTGGGATTTATTTCTCAGAAAACTCTTGAAAGCTCTTTGAAAAAGTCTCCTTTTTTTTCTTTTTTTTTTCCCTCCCCCTTGCTCATGAGTGTACAAGCCACTTCCTGATGAATAGGATCCATAATGCCCAGAGATATTTGAGATCAAGCATATGGTCCATTGAATATGCATGTAAGTGGTGAGGGAGGGGACTGGTGTGCAGCACCGGGGAAAGCGTGTCTGAAGTTAAGCAGTGCAAAATTCGAAGGCAGCCTTTCTGCACATTTTGGGAAACGTGACTTTCTGTTTCCTCTGATAAACTGGTTATGAGAAAGCAATTTACAGTCAAAGCATAGCTGGAGGGTTTAAGCACTCAAACGTTTGGTTGTGACGTGTTAGACAGAATAATGTCATTTCACTTTTAGTTTCCCACAAAATGCTTATTTTTACAACGAAAGCATAAGACAACAAAATCTCAAAGTAGACAAAGATAAGGAACTTCTTCAACTGACAAATGACCAATTCTTTGCTAGGAGAGAGGCTCAGATCTGTCTTCTTCACATTTAAATTTAAAAAAGTGCTTGGAGAGTATGCATTCTGATAAGTTTTCCTTACCAGTGGAGAGAGAGAAAGGGAGACAGGACTGAATAGGAGCGATTGGGCATGAAATAGTAACTATGAGGTCCTGGAGGCAGGAGAACAAGAGAGGGAAGGAAGAAAGAAGATAGGAGAATCCAGTAGAAAGGCAAGGGGGAGGAGGGGGAAAGCAAAGGATATGTAGCGGTTATTTAAGAGATGCCAGGAAAAACTAGGATGTGTGTGCATTTGAGAGAAAGAGAGACAATCTTGAAATACAGAAACTGAACCAGAAACTATGAAGCTTTACTGGGAATAATCTTGGGGAAATTGTTGCATGTCTAAGATCTGAATTGCAGTTTTTTTCAGGTTTGGATTTTTTTTCTATCATTACCACAGCCTATTTCTTTTATGTGGCAAAATGTAAATTAATCTCTTAATTACAAATGCAGTATGATTAATTTACTCCATGGGCCAAAAAGATATATTGCACTGCATTTATTTCTTACGGTTGCTGAAAATCCCAGAGAACTGAAGAATTGAAAGACTGTCAAAAGAGACTCTTCTTTCATGTACATGTGGTGATGGTGTGGGAACTGCAGTTAAGTGGACCGTCATGAATATTCCTTCTACAGGAAATACTCACTTTCTAATCGTATGAGTAAGAGTGGGTGCGGGAGAGAAGAAAGATGCTTTGTTACTGCACGTAACATCCCTGAATAAATAGCACAAAATTGACCTTTGCACATCAAAATTGAGTCTTGCAGGTGTAGCATTTTGGTAAGGGGTGTGAGGGTGTGTATGTTTGTGAAAAATGCCTGTGGGACACAATCTCTATTTCAAAACCAACACCAATCTGAATCAAATCTGAGAGGAAACCCTCCGGACATCTTGTTGTCTGCCTGGAGCAGAGAGACCTTTTGTCTCTCCCTCAGCATTCACCCATCTCTTAAGTCCAATTTCAAATCCCAAAGATCAGAGGAAGAAAGAGATTAGCTGCATATACTATCGTTTTTGTCTGATCAAGCAGGTATTTTCAATAATGTCCTTGCAAGACGAGTTCTTCCCAGATGTAGGTCTGCCCTGTGTTCATGCTGAAGATGCCAGCTTAAGGTCAGACCAGTTAATCCCTTACAACCAGTGCCAATGTGTCCCAGGAAATCCTCGTGGATGTATGAGATGCTTACATAAAAGAGAGTCATTTGCCTTTTTCTGGGGTTGTTTTATATATTCTTCTGAGGAAAAGCGTTTATCTGTCTAAATTGTTTCTACAGTAACATGAAAGCTCTCATGTAGATAATTTGTGAGTTCAAAAATCTAGACGTTTTAAAAATAAGTAAAAAGAGAGTAAAATGATGAGCTCTTTTAAGGCATCTTAGTAGCAGGCTCAAGAAGCAGCCCTCTGGCTGAGTTGCTCAGTGGCAGTAATTTCTTCTTAAGAAATTCCATAGTGCAACAAAGCCAAATACATTCAACAATTGGCCCATCTGAATGTGCTGGAAGCTAAATCAGTCTTAAATGACTTTGAAGATTTTGCTTGTGATGGTGGTGGGGAACCTGGCAGCAAGTGCCTCTTGTGAAGGCCATATAGCTGGATAAAGTGGAGTGACCAGCCACTTTCCAAAACAGTGCAGCAATCACTCAAGAGACGTTTTTAAGTTAATAAACATCTATGGGAGCAGTGGTATCATGCCTAAAATTTAAAGGTTAGTATCTCTTAACAACTCATTAAGAAAGTTTATATCAAGGAAAAAATGTGTAGATGCAGAGTACTTGTTCTCAGAAAATTCAGAATAAAGAAGCATCTTGGATACGTTTGTGTTCAAATCCACTTACTGCAGTCCTGTGCCCAAGAAAATTAAGTCCAAGTAAAATATAATTTTCAGAATCTGGTTATACTCAGGATGTTTGCTGGGTTCCTAATCACTGTGGATCCTATTTCACAAAGCGCTGAAACATGTAGTTGAGTCCAACAGGCTTCCACGTAATTTAAGCACAAGGCCTGGCCTCAAGCGGTTGCTGAATAAACGCAGGGGTGAACATATGCTTAAAAGACATGCAAGTGCTCGAGTGGTGACCTGAGTCATGGCCTCCTTCTAAAACACAACTTTCTGCTGCTGAAGAAGATACTGCCAAAGCTCTGGTTGCCTCCAGGCTTGCCAGTGCAGGAATGAGGTGCCAGGCAGGCCATTGTGAGAGGTTTTGGGCTGAAGGAAACAGTTCTATATAAATACATTTCTGGAGTGGTAGGAATAACAGCATCCACGATCACTGAACTCATACAAAGAAAAACATAATTTTTTTCTTACGAGATTGCGGGAAACGTCTACTCCGTATCACCCAGCCACTGAAAGCAGCAATGTGCAACCAACTTGCTTTGCAGACAAAAAGATAGAATTTTCTGTACATTAAAGTCCAGTGAATAATTGCCTTAATTAAACTGAAGAAGATGTATATAAAAGACATCCCAGATTCTAATAACATCCCTTGTATTGTACTCATGTAACTGATTCCTGCTTGCTCCACTGAGCATATATACTGTGAGTGCTTTTACCTCCTTCCTATCTTAAAACAGTCACTGTGGGGCTGATGCACACATTACAACATCTTGTCTTGCTGCCCTAAGTCCTACCAGGCAGCACCAGGGACATGTGCAACTCAGGAAATTGTGCAAGTCTGTACACAGATATTGGAGATGCATTGAGATAAGGAAGGGAAAGCGAAGATGGCTTATACTTCTAGGACATTTTGAGAGAAAATTCGTAGAGATCATAGAATGGCCTAGGCTGGAAGGGACTTTAGAGATCCTTTTAATCCAGCCTCCTTGTCACCAGGGATGCCACCTGTGGACTAGATCAGGCAACACATGGGGACCGAATGGGAATTAAATGCTTGCCAAGTCTAACTCCAACATATTTTTAAAATTTATAGTAAAAAATATTTATATGTACAGTATCTGAGGTGGCAACTACTTATTAAAAACAGAAGAACTACCAAAGAGATGATTAGAATAAAACTGACCTGCTGGCAACATGTGATATAATTTGTGGGTTTACTTGTGTTGAAACGTGTGCCTCTGATTTTCCCTGGTTGGCTCTTTACACTCCTCCTAAAGATTTCATCAGAGCTAAACGATTACAGAAGTTGTCCTGCTTTGTACACAATGTTTTATTTTATATGTGGGTATCACTGATGTGATTTTCCTGCTCAGGATCTCACTAAATAATCATGTGTTGGACACTGGGTGAATAAACTGGGCTGGCTGGAAACCTGCTCGACTGGTGATGGTGGCCAACAGCTGCTCTATGGCAATGGCTGTAGCCAGCAGCAGAAGCAGGCTCAAATTGCAGCTGTATTCCTGTATTTGTGTCTTCTCTACTTCACCCTCCTCATGTCCTTACAGCTCTCTTTGTGCCTGCTGTGAAGATGGGAGATGGTTCAGTGGAGCAGATGTTCACATCATCCAGCAGTCCTAACCACCCAGATTCCTTTCTTCGCTGAATCCTGATGCCCACTTTTATAGTGAAGTGAGGCAACTTCTGTTCCTTTACAAATGAGACATCCATAAGGATGGTATCCAGGGCAGGATTTTTCCGGCAAAGAAGAATGTGCATTTCTTACGTGCAGGGGTGAGCACAGGTAAAAATCAGCACAGTCTGGGCTTCTGTTATCTAAGATTCTTTATGTCAGTAAGTGTTCTTAGAACTGGGACTGATATCTCTCAGCACTGGTGCTGTATTTCCACTCATTTTGTACTAGGGTCTTCCTGTGAATCCCCTGCGTCGGTTCAGTAGTACTTAAAGGGATGGCATTTCTATAATTATCTAATTATTGCTCCAAGATTCTTTCTTGTGCTTGTTAAACCTTCATTCCAGTGAAAGTGTAACCCCACACTATTGAATTTGGATAAAAAGTGGTTGAGAATTAACATTAATTCCCCAGTAGTCTTTGGAATAGGTACCTTTGGCTTATTTCTAGATAGAAATAAGTTTCTGGTTTGAAAACATGGTGTTCAGACCTGGTCATTTTGAAAAGATTTCAAAGATAATGCAGAGTGCTAGCCGGGCTGTGATTCTCCCTTAGATTCTTTATGTTGCCTTACAAATTTCGTGGGACATCTATTTCTCTAATGAATTCTATGAAAATTTGGAGTGATTACTCAATTATTAGAATATCTGTTAATTGCTATCAATTTAAGTCTTAAATTCTGAAATTTTCAATAAGAAATCAACAATTAATTGGATCATATTTACATTCAACAACCTATCAGTTACTTACCCTTTACTTGATGCTGGTTTACGCTCTTTAATCCCTTTGTGAGTTCCTGCTCCTGTGTGAGAGACAGGAGTCTAACACAGGAAAAAAAAAGAAAAGAAAAATGAAAGGTCAATGAAGCCTATCTCAAGTTGCTTTTTTCCAGTTCCTACTTTTTAATTCTCTTCACTTTTCACTATCAGCCATGAATATTACATCTTCATTTGAATTTTCAGCTGCTGAATCACGATCAGTTGAAGATCCGGTAGCCCTGCATTACTGGATATAACTCAAGGGGTTATGCTGTTTTTACTGTTTGGCACATACTCAGGAATGGGAACTTAGCTTAGCAGTTGGAGCATATGGCAGGGGGAGATAGGCCAGCATCTTGGATGAAAATGCATATATTTTGTACTCTCGTGGTATAATGCATTCTTGTGCTTTGCAGATGGCACCACGGAATTGTTGCTTGGAAAACTAATTTTGCCGAGCCACACAGGTCTTCTGACACAGGCAAGAGGATCATCTGTTTCTGCACAGACACTACTGCATGCTGCAGATATCCTAGGCAGGATTTTTTTCTGAGAAGCACACCTGCATCTCAGCTGCTGTGGGGAGCAGAAAAAAAACTCGGGAGCCTATAACTAACATTTGTATCTGAAGAGAACAATTCAGCCAGGCACAATCACTATCTTCATGTAATACTTGGTTATTGCTTCTCCTAGAAGTTTATTACAGCATAGTTGTCAAGGCAAGCATAGAGGGAATACACTGATTTTATGACGGCGAAAAAGAGGAGTTCATTCTAATTGACAGAGACCTAACATTGTCTTTGATTTCTTAGAAGCTTCCCTGCATGCAGACAAACCATCGGTCCTCAGAGAAACTGCTTTTGTGCCATGTAGAGCTTATAGCACTCTACAAAACTTGCTTTTGCTCCATCTCTGTCTCTGTCCCCAACAAAACATCTTGTTACATGTGCAAGTGGACCAAGGCCTTGCTAGAGAGATTTTAGTCAATAGATTCTGTGCAGCTAACAGGACTGCAGATTAAGGTATGAGTACTTTCCATTCTCTGGCATAATTTGCATTACTTAAAACCACTTTGGGAACATCTTTTAAACACACTAGGCTGGGATACAGTTTTCTCAGAGCTGTATTTCTTCCTCTGCAATCTCATTATTTGCTGTACCATGTCCCTGAGCTGAGTCAGGAAGATGTATTTTTAAATATGAATCTCCTGTGTGTGAGGTGGGCTTCACACTAGGTTCTGACAGGTCTTAGCACTCCTTTTTTTCTTTCCCCAAATTTTGTTGGTCTCTGTAGGATAGACAGCCCTGAGTACTAGTCTGTGCTTTCTGCTAGATATCCTCCTGAAACAGTTTGGCAGCAAATAAAACCATGGATAAAGGACATAAACAGTTAAATTTTATTGTCTACCTGCAAGAGGAGAGCTAAAGAAGTAGAAATCTGAATTAAAAACGGATCTGTCAAGCAATGAATGGGATACTGTCTGGAGCAATGTGAAAATTGCTGCCAGCTTATTGTGTATTGAGGGGCTTTTTCTTTTTTCTTTTTTGGAAAATGATACCAAAGAACTATTATTTACAGGACCCCTGAGCAATTGTTTCCACATTGGGCTAAGACAAGAAAACAGTTGCTGGCACCACCAGTAATATATGTTTGTCTGCTACCATCAGGCTGGAAAGCTCAAACACCTGCAGTGTAAGGGATGGTTCACACAACTTCTGCGGGACACAAAAGACACACACTTTTTTTGACAGCATATGAGCAGATAAGAGCACTCACTGCCTGTAAAAGAAATGCTAAAACAACAAAGAGGTGCCATAATTCTGTCCTGCATTCAGATATTGTGTAATTTAGCAAGTGTTTTCAGAAGGAGCCTCCTTAGGCACCACAAAAGAAGGAACCAATGTACTACATTTGTAGCACAGATTTAGGGCAGATTTGAAGACTTAGAAAAGAACAATATCTGCCCTCTGAATTTATGGTGCTCTGCCTCCCTTACTTTTCCCGATTTTTTTGACTACCTGGGGTGCCTGATTTAGTCTTTCTGACTACTGTCAAATCCAAAATCTCCACTGATTCAGACTGTTACTGACAAACCCTGATCTTTTCTACAGTCACTGGAGAGAAGCGGCTTCCATGCCTGAGTGCAGATCTGACTAGGACTCATCACTGTGTTTTCTGGTTTATCTCCACAAGCAGAAAGAGTGAGCAATTCTGAAGCACTAAGAAAAATCTTTCCTACTGCCTTGAGTCTCATTTGCCATGGTTTTCCCAGGAAGAAGACAAGAAGGGAAATACAAATTTAATTCTTTTTTGTGGGTTTTGTTTGGTTACAAGATTGGAGTGAGTTTTCTTTTTCTTTCTTGTCACAGAAGAGGGGCAGGAGAACACGAGCAGCTCTTCTCTCAAGCCTATTTTGAAAATTACATTATAGGCAGGAGCACAGATGAAGTATATGTTCATAGCTGACTTCACAAGTGCACAGACATTAAAAATAAGTTCCAGAAGATTGCACAACACTGCAGGTAAAAAGGAGTCTATGATAAAAAATCTTTTTAATTGGCTTATTGAAGAGAAGCTGTTTATTTACTCCTTATCTTGGTGATCAATTTATTCATATCTGGACACTTTATCTCAGTGCATTTTTGAAAAGAAAAAAAAAAATCACCTGAAAAGAATTTGAAGTGTTCAGAGCAAAACGTGCTCAGAACTAGGAGGCAGGTTCTCTGCTAGTTGTAACAGCTACAAATGGTGGAACAGGACAAGTCTTAAAAGTCATGGACACTTTTTCTGTGAGTTACAGGTCTGGAAAAAAAAGCAAAGAAACTGAGAAAGTCTTTGGACTTTGCTTTTTCCACAGTGATGTCTAGTTTCACTGTTATTAAGCATAAGCTTGAATGTGTACATTTTAAGGGTTTTTTTAATGTTAATTGATGAGTGTCTTGAAAACAGTAAGGGAGGAAAATAGCGCAAATGAAAAGTGAAACTCCACTTAATATTTATCAATTGGTCTATCTAAAGTGAAAACTTCAGACATGAAAATAAAAGAAACACTGGAAGGCTTGGAGAAATCAAAACAGAGGATAAAAAAAAAAAAAAAAAGATGTGTTACCAGATGGCCTTAATGAGAAAAAGGCTGTTACTGACTGCGGCTGTTTTATAACATTTATCCTCTGACACAGTACCTAGGATCTGTCATAGTGTTATGTACCTTATTTGAATGGTTCTTTGAAATCATTTGTGCTGTTTCGTGATGTAAAATGTAAAAGAAGGAAATTAAAAGGGAATGTCAGCATATCAATATGAACTAAAACTCAGTTTTCAGCATATTATGGGAGAAGAAGACAGGACATCTGAATCTGAAGATCTATGAAACAGTGCAAATTAGTTTTGAAACAAGTTTCAGGAGTAAAATACTTGTTGGACTATCTGAGCACTGGAAAGTGAGTCGATTAATGTTAGCATTGACACAATGAGGTTATTTCACCAAGTTGATAGGCTGTAATGATTATCAAATGCATTCAAGGAAATGGAATCCTTTATTCAACTCAATCCCATTCAGAACCTGATTAGCCTTTAGAGCTCAAGTTTGATTACCTTGACTTGATTAGGTAAAAAACACCGCAAACCTAACAAATGCTTTAAGCCATCAAATGATTTTTTTTTCCTAGTGGTCTCAGAGTGGATGTCACATGAGAGAGCGATGTAAGACTGGCATAGCCATCTATTCTTCTCCCTGAGATTTGCACAGAACTTTTTGGC
The DNA here is from genome assembly GCF_000703405.1 of Apaloderma vittatum. NCBI lineage: Eukaryota > Metazoa > Chordata > Aves > Trogoniformes > Trogonidae > Apaloderma > Apaloderma vittatum. The sequence goes on along the minus strand of NW_009693039.1, from coordinate 7,066 downwards.
CATTTTTTGCCTGTGAATAAGTTGCCAGATGCACTTTTTTATTGAGATTTTTGTCTATAAGAACATGTGCAAAATGGTAGTGTGCTGTTGGAAATACCTTCTAGATAGACACAAGAGTTTGTGTACATGGTGTTGCTGGTGGTGCTTCTCACTCAGATTCAGACCAACTATAGAAGTTAGACTATAGTCTTGTTAGACTGTGTGTGATCCCTTAGAAAGCAAGAAGTGCTATAGTCTAGTATTAAGAGCCTGTGTTGTATCCATCTTTCTCTTATTTCCCCAGGTAAAATTTGCATCTTGCCTAAGAATATTACCTGGTAAATTGATAATGCCTGCCTACTGCTTGTAGTTGTCATATTGAATATACAGCTGGAAGATTACATGGATTAAAGGTAAGGAGATATTAAGAATTATTTGTACATAATGAGATATTCAAAAGCTGTCTGGACATGGTCTTGTTCTAGGTATCCCTGTGTAAGTAGATGGGTTGGGCAAGATAACCCCTGAAGGTCCCTTCCAACCTCAGCTACTCTGAGACTGTGTGATAACATCACAAAAAATTGTCTGATCATTGTCTTCGATTAGAAAACAACAGCTTATGGCACACTTTTGTGAGGAAAATACTATAAACCTTAGATTTTAGTGTCAAAGCTCTCTTTTAATATAGAGATACCAACCTTCTTGCAAATGGTATTTGTTGGTGGTTGCCAGTTCAAGTGGTGTCAACAGATACAGCCTGGGCTGATATTACACCCAAATGAAACTTGATTCCATTTCTTGTTTATGCCCTGTACATCTGACATGGTTTCACACTTTGTGAAAACACTTCACAGTTTTGTGAAAACACCGTATTTATGTCCTGCACAGATGCCCTTTGGGAGCCAATGTGCCCCTGCACTGTGTCAAAGTTTTTGAAAGGGTAAGTGGGAGTTCCTCCTGCACACCACCAGGTCTGCCGGTTTGCATGGCAGCTGTGGAGCCATTGCCCTGGTAAGACCAATCTGCCTTCAAAGGGCCCTGTGCTGCTGTCAGGGCAAGGCTGGATCCCTTCCAGCACCCACATTGTCACGAGGGCCAGTGGGTGCATTAGGAAAGTGGGTTTTCTGAGTCTCTCCTTCCCACAGTTCTCCCATACGAGTCTTCGCTGAGCTGAGCTCCAGCTCTCAGACCAGTGCAATTTAAACAATAGTCTCTGGATAAGCATTTTAGCACCTGACATTGACAGATACTAATCACAAAAATCCTCTGATGGAGGCATAAAGAGGAACTGGGACTGAATCAAATCAGATATAATATTTGAAGTATACTGCATCAGCAACATAGTTTTGCCCATGGTGATTTCCTCTGTACTTTTGCATACAATATTTGCAAGCTAGGAACTGTCATGTCTCAAAAGAAACACCAAAGCTAAATATCCTTTAAATAAATGTGGCCTCCTAAATTTAAAAGGTATGTTTCATTGAGCTCTCACATTGCAAAGAAAAGATGGTCATAGATTTCACAGACATTCTTGCAAATATTTCTTCCCATTTTTTCTGCTACCTGGCATGGTAATGTTTCTGAGTATCACTGGGAAAAGAAAAAAAAAAAGAGTAGTATTTTAGGAATTTTTCTTAAAAGTGTTCTATTTTCCCCTACTTCTATTTTTGTGGGACAAATTAATCTAAATATAATTGGGGGTTAGAACATGAAGGTATTTTAATCTGTGAACGTTGGTGCTACGCTCAGGAATTCTTAGCTTCTTCCAGGTAAGAAGAAGCTTGTTCTTCTTGAGGACATTTGCCACCCTGGGATACAGAACTTCAGAAAATTGCATTAACTGATGAAACTGGAGGTTGAACATGTTGAATGTGGCTGCACTCTGTTGCCTCACCAGTACGTAGAGAAGACAACTGTGTCTTCTTCCCCTGGCACCCACATTCTCCTTATCTTTGAAATCTGATACCTCAGCATTACATGGATGTCCACACAGTGCTGACTGCTGCTGAATAGTTCTACTGCATTTAAATATGATGTTCTTGGTGATTTGGGTTGGTTTTGGTTTTTTATATGGAGAAAGAGCTTAGTTTCAGCATGGCCCTGAGAAACCATTGCTTCTAGGAACGCTATTGCCCACCCCTGCTCTAAAGAATGCAAAAGGAGGATGCAGCAGTGAAGGGGTTTGCCATTAATGATAACTGCTTTTATTTGTATTTCTGAAACCTAGCTAGCATACTATTTAATGTAGTGGTTCTGATACATGTTCCGCCTCCCACGTGGAGTTAGCTACTCCCAGTGCAGTTGCACAGAACAGTGAGCTGCCTACACTTACAAAAGTGCCAGCTGAACTCGTGTCTTCCTGGAGGCTGCTTTTAGTAGGCATGAAGAAATGTAGCATAGACTTGTCACGGGCTTTCTGAGAACACTTTTGTATACTCATTACTTTGGCTGGCTAGCAAGGCAGTATCCAGAATTATTTCTTGTCTTACATGTAGTTTTCACATATTTCTCTGTCTGGTGGACAAGAAGGAGCATTTTACAGACTCTCTGGACGTAATTTAAAGTGATTTCTTAGTAACTAGCAATCTGTTTCCGTTGCTGGAGGTGGCCTAAACTGAGCTCCAAAGTGACCATTAGCTCTCTTTCAAGTAGAGCCAGTGATTATTTTTTCCCTCTGGGTGCACACTTGCATATCTTTACAAACAGGGCACTGTTAGATTTCTACCCTGCCATAAACTCTGACTGCAATACCTCATCTGCTTCTGACCTGAAGTGAACTCCATGGAGAGGGAACAGTAATAAAGCAAAACCCAGCAAACAGTGTGAAGCTTTTGTAAGATCTTATATAACTGAATTGGCTATATTGGGAACTTGCCTTTGGTTTTAATTATAGATTTAAGGGTGCACTTATCGGGCTCTGTGCCATCTCTTTGCTCCCTCCCTTCACTCTTGATTTACTTTATATAATAAGCAGCCACTACAAAAAGGATGTTTTTCCCTCTTTCTTTCAGGAAGAGGAGAGGCTGACAAAAGTTCTCTGGGGGATGGGGAGATCTAAAGTGTTAACAGTCTCATGTGTAGCTGTGGTCTTGGGCATTAGCTTGGTTCCTCCAGAAAGTTTCAAAGCCCAGCTGTGAGAGCCCAGTAAAAAATCTGTGATGTCCCAAAACTGTCCCGTGTTTCTTCTGAAAAGCTAGTGTTGAGTGACAAGTACCTCTTTGAACTTCCAGAAAAGTGTCAAGAGAATGGCAATCATCAAATTTACCCAAATTTATCTTTTAGTCACATCTGTTTCCCAGAATATTTTAAAAATTCCTTTCAAAGGAGTAGAGCCAGGGTGGATGCAAAGCAACGAGTTGTTCTGAAGGCCTTGTGAAGTGTTAATGAAAACTGAGCGGAGATAGGAGGAAACAGAACGTGGAAGCTCAAACATTTAAAATATAACTAAGTCAGTTTAAGTTGTTTGAATATCACTTCTTGGCTTAATCTTTAACCCTATTTGCATTCATCTTCTTGGTGACTTCTACCTCTCAATGCATCTGCCTTATCAACTGTTACACGTGCATAGGGAATGAGGCTTGTAAAGCAATAGGGGAGCTGCCCCACAGAATTATCCTGGCTGTACCATAAAGGGTAAAAACCTACTGCGTCTTTTGAGAGGTCCCAAGCTCAGAAATCAGGTTTCTGAATCTGTTATTCATATGAGAAGCTTGTCCCCTGAAGGGCTGACTGGTGTTAACTGCCTTGCCACATCCAAGAAGGTGAGGACAGAGCTGGTGGCTATCCCCCTGCTCTAGTTTAGATGACTCCAGTTTTTTTTCATTCTTGTGAGTGACTGGTGGTTAGTAAAATCAGTGAAAAGGTGTCACAGTGTGAACTGAATTCCTTTAAGTCAGTGAACTGAACAGTCTTAATCTCCACTATCCGTAGTAAGCAGAGAGGGCCTGGGATGCAAGGATAATGAAGGTAGTGGGGGGGAGGAGGATACCTGGAAAGCTCAACAGAAAGGCAGCCCAGATGCACTAAAGCTGGCCCAGAGCCTAGAGCTAAAAAACTCTGCTTGCCTTTCTGCTGCTATGAAACCTAGATAAAACATAACAGGGGAATCAAGAATTCAGTGTATTAATAACTTTTTTTTTTGTTCCTAGGATGTTCATTACATTGTTCAATCTATCTCTTATATTAAAAGACAAGGACATCTCTTCTGGTTACCCTTTCCATGAGACCAAGTTATAAATACAGCAGTATTTATAGGAAGGACAGCAAAGCTTTGAAATGATGCTGAACGTGATTCTCTTTTTCAGCAGACCACTTCTTACCAGCCCTCCGACCGGGTTTCTGCAGCAAAGAATTTGTCATTCCAGAGAAGTTTTACATTGTGATGGCACATGAAACTACAAGGCTGCTTCAGACAAAACTGCTGCTGAAAAGACAGAAAAATCTCAAACCTAAGGCCTTACAGAAGCCACCACAAAACACGCTCTAGGCTCCTTGGCTCATGGAGGTGAGCATCGACTGTAGGGGAGCAAGTGTGTTCATCCTTGTTCCCAACTCTCAGCTGATATCCCTGCATCCAGTTTTGCTTTCTGTTTTTATGCTTTTTTCTAGGATATGACTCAGTGCTTTTCAGAAAGCAGAGCCTTTGCATCATTCTGCCTGCCAATCCTTTACATCACCTGCTTGATCCAGAGCTGGGAGTGACTCATTTTTCTCATCCAAACACATGTGCACACAATGAGCTGTCTCCCATCTAATGGCCCTTCACAGAAACTTATATGTAGGGTCATGACTGTGTTTTGTTGCGGATGCCCAGTGCCCATCTGTAGAGGACAGTCTCTGTCTGTCTCAGGATTTATATTGTTCTGAATGCTTTAAAAGCTTTGCAAGTGAAAGCAAATGATCTATGTTTTTTTCCTTTCCTCCCTCACTAGCTAATTTTGTATCTATTATCTACTGTGGGAAAGCTATGCCAAACAAGCAATCTCTGCATTTTGTTCTAAGGCTGATTTTCATCCTAAAGTGTTACAGAAGTGAGCTTGAATCTGTTTGTGGAAAATTTGCACACTTCTCACTCACCGCCTTATCTTTGGCCTTTGCATCATATGTGAAGATATGGTTTTAATGTGTTCTCTTACACTGTGTGGAAACAGTTATGGTGGAGCTAAGTAATTCACATTTATATATGAATGATTGAAATTCAGACATCTACAGTGCAGACATCTGAACTAATCCACTACAGGCTGAATACCCCCAATTCCTCCAGCTTGTCCTCATATGGGAGATGCTACAACCCTGTGACCACTTTTGCGTCTCTCATCTAGAAGCACTCAAACAGATCCATGTCCTTCTTGTGTTGGGGCCCCCAAAGCTGAACACAGAACTGCAGGTGAAGTCATGCAAGAAGAAAGGCAGAATCACCTCCTTTGACCTGGACAAGATGAGGGCAAGAGTGTTACTCCTGGGCTCACCAGGATATTGGATGGTCTTGTGGGATGGCTATCAGAAAACATATCCGCATTACCCTATCTCCCACATCTTCTCTGTTCATCCTTTGCATCAATGTGAACTCGTTGTAACATCTGTGATACTGTACTGTGCTCAGGCCCAGTAGAGAGAACCCAGCCTCTGGACTCTAAAAATGTTGATAGTAAAGAAAGGAAGATTTGAGGTTTTGAGTACCTCAGAAGGAGGCAAGTTTTTCTGAAATATTTAAGTGATATCCTCAGAGAGCTAAGGATATCCACTTCCCTCTTCTGTCTCCCAACAACCTGGGGACGATGAGCTGAGAGCCTGTCTGTAGAAAAAAAATCTTGACAGTTTATTAGACTTGAGTTAAATCTGGTGATGCTCTCAACACAGCTGAGACAGACTTCTCACTGCTTGTTGTGTAAAAGAACTCACCTTGATTGTCTTTATGCTCTAGAGACTTTGGAAATAGATGGCCTTGGAGGAGTCCATTTCCCAAGAGAATCAAAAAATTCTGATGCCTCTTGGGGCTCCCTTGAGTGAGGCAATGTGTTTTGATACTGTTCTAGGAACAGGCCAGAAGGCAGATGTCATTTCAGAGCGTGACAGTCTTGCTGTCTTATTCCAAAAGTGACATGTTCTGTGCTGGCCTGCTGACAACACTGGGGTTCAGAGGACAGGCACAGCCGCTGGTGGGTGGAATGTCCTGATCAGCAGGCAGAGATTTCAACACCTCCCTCTCCCTGTCCAAGGATGACCAGAGGTAGAAAGCACCTTTCATTTCCCTGCTGCCCTTTGTGCAAGGCAATCCACATCCCAGTATCTCCTGGCAATACTTTTTTCTCCTGCTTAGAATACTACATTTCCTTTAATCCATTTATTCTTGATCTGCCTTTCCGCTAGTTCTCACAGAGCCTGAACACTGTAACAAATCTGCTCCTATTCGTTGTTAAAATAATGTAATTTTTTTCACAAGTCAAACCAGAAAGAGATGGAACAAACTCATCCAGCTTTTGTTCTACTTTGTTCTTTTTTTCAGGAACCCTGAAATATTTCAGAAATTCCTCTATCTGATTAAGGGTAAGCATTAACATCAGTGTATAAGAAAGCCTCACCTTTTTTTCTTCCAGCAAAAGATTGTTTTTATGGTGATAGCAAGGAAGAGGTACCAGGACTCTCTTAGTAGATTTGTTCAGAGAAATGAAGGCAGGCATGATTGAAATGAGCTAACATAACGTGGCCTTTGTTCCTTTAATGTCATATTTTTCTGCTTCGAGGTTTTATCCCTTTTGTGATATGAAACATGTTACTTTTCTCTTGAGTTTTGATTGTATCTCGATTCCATGCAGATATTTTCAATTATAAAATGGGATAACGTAAACCCCCATGAATAAATCTAGTGAGTATTAATATAAGATTGTTTTCCCTTACCTTTTCAAGCAATAATCTGAAATTCTATGAGGAGGAAAGATAACAAGAGAAAGACATGAAACAGAGTAATAAAAAATGAATTTTATGAATCTTTGTTCTGTTTCAAGAAATCTTTTAGGTTTGCAGTATAACACACTGGGGATATTGCAACTCCCGGGGATGTTAAGTGTTGGGAACTGTAGCGGACTGA
>NW_009693038.1:0-1361 GCF_000703405.1 Apaloderma vittatum | reverse complement strand
GAAAGTCAAGAAGCAGATTGAGCAGGAGAAAACTGAAATCCAGGCCTCCCTGGAGGAAGCTGTGGTATATACCCATAATCAATGTTTCCTAGAGAGAAATACTGAGGAGCAGTGTGAGAGATAAAACCTTGAGTCTGTTACAGAAGGTCAAGGCCTGAATTTCTACATCAGCCAGAGCAAAATAGTCCCATTTTCCTGTGTAGGAATTAACTTGGAAGAGAATAACTGTAGGAAAAAAGTCTTTTATTGACATGGTGTTTCTCTCTTATTCAGGCCTCCCTCGAACATGAAGAGGGGAAGATCCTGCGCCTCCAACTTGAGCTCAACCAGGTGAAGTCAGAGATTGACAGGAAGATAGCAGAGAAAGATGAGGAGATCGACCAGATGAAGAGAAACCACCTCAGGATTGTGGAGTCCATGCAGAGCACCCTGGACGCGGAGATCGGGAGCAGGAACGAAGCCCTGCGGCTGAAGAAGAAGATGGAGGGAGACCTGAATGAAATGGAGATCCAGCTGAGCCATGCCAACCGCCAGGCTGCTGAGGCCCAGAAGAACCTGAGGAACACACAGGCTGTGCTGAAGGTATGGCACAATGAAACAGGCACTTACTAGTTTCTGGAAAAGCAAAAAAATTTCAGATGCTACAATCCTTTCAGTTTTACATTGAAGTGAAAATAGGATATAAGAAAAGAGAAAAACACAGCTTACAATCTGTCTTGTGTCTTTCACAGGATACCCAGATACACTTGGATGATGCTCTCAGGACTCAGGAGGACCTGAAGGAGCAGGTGGCCATGGTGGAGCGCAGAGCAAACCTGCTGCAGGCTGAAATTGAGGATGGGAGCCCGGGAGCAGACGGAGCGCTCTAGGAAACTGGCTGAGCAGGAGCTGCTGGATGCCACTGAACGTGTGCAGCTACTCCATACCCAGGTAAGTTCTAGAGCTTAATAGATATAGTCTCTACAGTTCTTAAAGAACTTAAATGATCATTATAAGTTATATATACATGAGTCTTTGGCAGCCTACCATTACCATTTATCAGCAGTGCATATTTTTCATATAAAACAAAAATAAAACCACATATAAATTTTTGCAATTTTTTTTGTTCTCAATACGGTATAACTCTGCGGGAGAAAACACTGCATTTTTCTTGATCAGAACACCAGCTTGATCAACACCAATAAGAAGCTGGAAACAGACATCACACAAATTCAGAGTGAAATGGAGGACACAATCCAGGAAGCCCGCAATGCTGAAGAGAAGGCCAAGAAGGCCATCACGGATGTGAGTTGGGGGCTCCTTTCAGTGCCAGTGATGGATATATTCTTCCCCAAAATGTCTCCAGCCCAAAATGACTTTGA
>NW_009693037.1:98309-99607 GCF_000703405.1 Apaloderma vittatum | reverse complement strand
TGACGGCACTGAGTGCGCCCTCAGTAAGTTTCCTGACGGCACCAAGCTGTGTGGTACCGTGGACTCACTTGAGGGAAGAGATGCCATCCAGAGGGACCTTGATAGGCTTGAGAAATGGGCCAGTGCAAACTGCATGAGCTTCAACAAGTGAAAATGCAAGGTCCTGCACCTGGGCCGGGCTAATCCCAGGCAAAAATACAAACTGGGCACAGAGTGGGTTGAAAGTAGCCCTGAAGAGAAGGATTTGAGGGTGTTGACAGACGAGAAGCTCAACATGAGCTAGCAGTGCGCTCATGCAGCTCAGAAGGCCAACCGCATCCTGGGATGTATCAAGAGGAGTGTGGCCAGCAGGTCAAGAGAGGTGATTCTCCCCCTTTACTCTGCTCTTGTGAGACCCCACCTCGAATACTGCATTCAGTTCTGGTGTCCCCACCGTAAGTGAGACATGGATCTTCTGGAGCATGTTCAGAGGAGGGCCACAAGGATGATCCAGGGGCTGGAGCACCTCTGCTACAAGGACAGGCCGCGGGAACTGGGTTTGTTCAGTCTTGAAAAGAGAAGACTTCAGGGAGACCTAATAGCTGCCTTCCAGTACTTGAAGAGAACCAACAGGAATGCTGGGGAAGGACTTTTTACAAGAGTGTCCACTGATAGGACAAAGGGCAATGAGTTTAAGTTGAAGGAGAACAGATTCAGATTAGATCTTAGGAAGAAATTCTTCAGTATGAGGGCGGCAAGATGTTGGAATAAATTGCCCAGAGATGTTGTGGCTGGCCCCTCCCTGGGGGGGGTCCAGGCCAAGTTGGCTTGAGTAGCCTGACCTAGTTGAGAGGCGTCCCTGCCCATAACAAGGAGGTTGGATTAGATGATCTCTAAGGTCCGTTCCAGCCTAGGCCATTCTATGATTCTGTTTTACAGTATTAGAGATATTATTTTCATTGTTTCTACAATCTTTCAAAGTAAGTGTTTCCAAGTGATATTTTGTCATAATATCTTCATCTAGTGCTGTACACACTATCAGATAATACAAAAGGCATATCCTTCCTCAAAATGACATGACCTGCATATCTGAGGTTTCTTTTATAATAACTCTTGCTGTGAGGTCTCATCTGTCTGGACAGTGATAAAAATGAGAGATGCAGTAAATTTGAAAATTAGAGTGATTTGCTTTCTTCTGCCAAGAAGGCTATCACCTTTGAGGAAAACAAGCTTTGACATTCACTCTGTAGCTCCTGAATGGCACTATTTAAGCAGAGTAGGAAAATATCCACAGAGAGGTATATTAAAATACTATTCAG
>NW_009693037.1:80455-98278 GCF_000703405.1 Apaloderma vittatum | reverse complement strand
CAGCAGGAGACTAGTTATCTAATTTATTAACTTGTCTGTTTAGTTAATGTCAGATGCTTCAGTAAGTATTACTAGACAGCGTAAAATGAGGTATTTGACTAAGCCACAGGAATGATTACCTTCTGAACTTCTGCTCTGTTGGCTGCGTTTCACAGTTTTACTCACTTCATCCTGGCTAATGTAACTGCAAATGTTGGTTTTAGTCATGACTTTTTTTATTCTTTTTATTACTTACTGAACTCCTAGGCTATGGAACTCATTAACTATGTCTTTATGCACCCTATAATTGGCCTTACTAACAGTGTTTCCCTGAGCTTTCTGGAGGGCACTTTAGCTCTTGTATTACGAGCAAGCAGAAGAAAGAGATTGTAACTATGTTTTGTGGGCATTTTTCTGTTCTTCCTAAACAGTCCTTGTCTTCACAGCCCTTGCACAATAATCTGCTTCTGCAATCCGATAATAAAAACAAAGTTTATTGGAAAGAGTTTGGCTCTTCTATTGTCAGTATGTTTTCATCTTTGCTTTGTGTTAGGGATCACTGAATCCTGTAGCCTAGTGGGGTTGCTCCAGCTCCACGCCCCCAGATTCAACCAGTGGCAGGACTGAGCATTAGTGCCAATAGGTCCGGGGTGATCAAGCACAGGGCTTTGTCAAACTATTAAGCAGCCACCTGTGTAGGTGGAACTGGCCCCCTTTATCCCTTTATCTTTCTGTTTTTCTATGCTTGTTCCTCCCCAGACTACCTTGATCCCTCCTTTCATTGCCTTTGGTTCCTCTCCTAAACATATCATACTAAGTCTTGTACAATCCCCAGATAATCCTTCTTGTATCCCATAAGTCTCATTAACCCCTGAGCAGTAACCCCCACCAGGATGAACCATGAACAGACCATGCTATGAAGTAAGTACAGGTTATAAAAATGTGTTGCTGATCTTGGAAGATACCAGCAAGGTAAGACCCCTGCAATTAATGTTTAGTTTTTGCATCTTTGCTGTATTTATATAAGAAGCAAACACTGAACTACCTGACCTGAGGCTGCGTGATAGAATCATAGAATGTTAGGGGTTGGAAGGGACCTCTAGAGATCATCTAGTCCAGCCCCAAAGCACAGGGGATAAATCACAAGGTCACCAGAGAGATATCTTGTGACTTTTGGTCAGACCGTGATTAGTATTTGCTGATAAGTAATTGTTTTGGCTTTTTTTTGTTTTTAATTAAAAGTTTCAGCTTACCTTTTTTTTTTTTCTGTTGTGGTTCCAATGCTGTATAATATTGAAGGGTTGCTTGAGCTAGATGCAACCAAGTTTACTACAAAACTAATAGCCATGTAGCTGTATTATCCAGTACAGCACTCTCCCTGCTGAAATCACTAGCCTGCTTGGAACTAGCTAGCTCACTCAAGGAGTTCTACCTTCTCTGTTGCAAAGTGTAGACATAACCCTGGCTGTTAGTCTTTAGCATCAGTTTTTTTAGATGCTGCAGAACAATCAGGGTGGGTGCGGGAAGGATGGACTCAGACTCTTTTCAGTAGTGCCCAGTGATAGTACAAGCACCAATGAACACAAGCTGAAACACAGGAATTTTCATGTAAATATGAGGAAGAACTTCTTTAGTGTGAATGTGAAAGAGCACTGGAACAGGCTGCCCAGGGAAGTTGTGGAGTCTCCGTCTTTGGAGATTTTCAAAACCTGCCTGGATGCAATCATGTGTGATGTGCTTCAGGCAATCCTGCTTTAGCAAAGTGATTGGACTAGATGAGGGGGCCGGTTAGCTCAGTGGTTTGAGCGTGGTGCTGACGAGGACCAACTCCGAGGTTGCGGGTTTGATTCCCGCTCGGTCCCCATGTGTTGCCTGGTCTAGTCGAGAGGTGGCGTCCCTGCCCAAAACAGGGAGGTTGGACTAGATGATCTCTAAGGTCCCTTCCAGCCTAGGCCATTCTATGATTCTATGATCTCTAGAGATCCCTTCCAACTCCAGCAATTCTGTGATTCTGTGTGACTCTTCATGGACATCTTCTTAATCAACTTCAGGTGATGCAAATATTTGTTTAAAAACAGAAGATGAGGTAGACTCATCAGAATATACCACTGCTTCCTTTGACATATGAATTTAGGGTACCCCATCCAAGCCATGTTGGCTTCTGTGCTTCTCAGAAGGTAGAATTTTATGAGAGGCGTCCATTAAGTTTCTGAGCTAGTCTGTAAACATTTGAGCCAGTGTGCAGAGCTTTGTATGTTAGAAATTTCTTATTAGTCACTGGAGGACTTACAGGAGGACTCTGTTGCAAGGAAGCTCTTGTGTAAACTCCCCTTTACTGTCTGGACAATGTAACTCATTGTACTGTGGCTGAGCAATGCTTATTCCAAGGGTCCATCATACGAACTTCTCTGGAGGACATAGCTAATATTTTGTGTCCTTTGACTGCTACTGTCGACTTGGATTTCCTTTTGCAACGGCAATACTCTAACGGCCCTGGCTGGGATCCTTCAGCAGACTCCTGCATTCTGCCTCCCATGACTGGAAAACCTGGTAGGAAGTATCAGCCTTGACAGGATTCTTAAACGCTTTCACTTTGCCATTATTTTGGTAATTGTTTTGGAGAAGACCATCTGGCCAAGCTGAATAGCCATTAGTTTATTTGCAGGTATGTTGAAATCATCTGAATAAGAGACAAATATATTCTTGAGAGAAAGCAAGCCTGAAGGTGAAGACCCAAAAATGGCTACAGAGCCTGGAATTGGGAAAGGGTTCACTCCAAATAGTGCACTTTGATCCTCACAGAAATCCCAAAGTGAAGTAAGATCAGGGAAGAGAGAGGAACAGAGAGAAAGAGCTGTGAGGAGGGTTGATCTTAACATAAGAAGGGTCTCATATACATTTTGTAACTGCCTTGTCTGTTTTGGATTTCTGTAAAATTGTGTGTATAGTTTTATATATTTACCTTAGCCTGGTTAGAGTATTATCACAGAGGCTGCTGGATACCTGCTTCAGTTTGTCTATGTCAGACAAACTCTCGCATTGTTCAGGAAATAAAGCTTGGCATTAGAAATTATGTCTGCTCTCCATTCTTACCCAGGGATTCCACTTATCTCCTGGCTCCTCCTTTCTGTAAGAGGAACATCTTCCATCCGTAGATATGTTAACATCATATAAATGGTCGTGGTTGTGCCTTACCTCCTGTTCAGGCCAGACAGAAGCTGGTGACGGGACAAATTTTGCTTCTGTTACCCACAGTCTCCTTCCCTGTCCCTCTTCAGGAACTCTCTCTGAATGTGTCTGCTTCATTCAAAAGTAGACACAGTGTTGTCAGATAACTAGAGAACGTGTAGCTCAGCAAAACAAAACCCAAGCTTTATAGCTCTCTATCAGAGTACAAAAAGAGACTTAGTCTCTCTTGGACCTAAACGTAAATTTTAATTTTGTCATAAAGTAATCCAGCTCATAATGTCAGAATTACTCAGGTTCATAATGTCAGAATTACTCAGGTTCATAATGCCTGAGTTATAAGATGTTTGTCCTTCTGTCTCTGCACAGTAAACATGTATAACACTTGGTAAGTTTGAACCGTTACCAAATGAAAACCTCCTGTCTGGGCTTTTTTTCTTTGGTAGCTTTCCCTAAGGTGCTGACCTTTTTTTTTGTTGTAGTGCCATCTATTCTTAGTTGAAGTGGGAGACTGCTATTCATGTTCTTGAATGACTGATTAATAGAAACTCAGTTGAATGAATGGTCTTTCATTCTCTTCAGACTGCTTTTCATCTCTTCAAGTCATTAGCTCTTCAGCTCCCATCCAATCCTCAGTGCGCTGGCATGGCTGGATTCTGCTGGCAGCAAGAGACTGTACCTAAGTCAGATTTGGGGTCCCTGTTGACATGTTTTATTATTGAAATACTTTCATTACTACCATGCTGAGACACTCCTTAACTCCTTCATCGTCTGGCAGCACCAATTGTTATAATTTGAGGTCTGTAGGCTTGCTCATGACTATGCATATTCTGGGCAAATATCTCACTGTATCATGAGTGATGCTTGTCTTTGATGTAAGATGCTACCTAATCTTTGAAGCTGAAGCTACGGAGTAACAAATTGGAACTGGGCTTTTTTTTTTTTTTTTTAAATTTGCGTGGCGACCTTGAAGGGAGAACCAAAAATAAGCTTTGAGGAGGTGGTAGCAGACAGGTACATTAATAAATGCCAAAGTACAAGACCAAGGCCCTCTTGTAAGAAAGCTACGATCACATAATTGCTGCATTCATCAGCAAACTCATCAGGGATTTGCATGCCAGTTGTATTGAATACTCTGATGAATAAGCTGGTGGTCTTGTGCTCTGGACACCGAGCAGGAGGTTAAGGTTGATGTTTTGCTATCTGTTTCCAGGACTGTGGTCCCTGAGATGGCCTTGTCTTGAATGCAGCTAGAAAGTGCTGAATCTTTTGCTTTTCTGCTGCCTGCTGTACGAGTTCCTTTTCAAGGCTGTTTCTTTGAGAGAAGGGAAAAACTTTGAAATAAGACATCTCATTCATCTGATACTAACACTTGATCAACGTCAAGCAGGAGCTTGCACTGAGGAGAGAGGATTTCAGGGTCATTTCCACTCCTACTGCGTAATCTGAGGTCTTCATGTTCTTTCTGGACTTGCTGATGCGGGACTCTGATCCCAAGCGGTCTCATGGTCAGCACTGCCTGGTGCCCTGCGTGCGGAGTAAGCCTTGGTGTTACAAGTCAGCTATACCCTTTAGTTAAAAAGGTGGTAGTTAGTAGCTGAAACAGAACTTACTTACCTATCTGAGTGGTCCATGTTTTCCACCTCAAAGGTGTTTTTGCCTCGCTGGTTAGCTGTACCAGTTGCACTGCTCTGGCTGCTTGCAATAAGAGGGTCTTGTTTCTTTGTCTGACTGCTGGGTTTCGTGTGTGGGTCTTTGACTGATGAAGTGTTTGTTTGACTCATTATTCCCCAGTAAATGAAGCCGTGTTGTTCTTGTGCTCTGCTCTTGTGGAGTCCTCAAAGGAGCTTCTCTGGAGCACCAGCTTGGTCCCAGAGCATATTTAGCTTCCCTCTATGCAGGAAAGTTCACAGAATTAGGGCTGTATAGTGGTGCAGACAGCTGTTTCAGAAGTAAATATTAGTCTCGGCAGGGCTTTGCTTGGGTTTGGTTTGTTTATGTCGTTAAAAATGTGCGCTAACATTTCTGATCTTTTACACTGTGCTTTCCAGTAAGTGTGATAAAGGAAAGAAAACTGTAAGGCGAGAGCATAGGGATGGCAGCTCCTTCAGAAAGACTAAATTGGCTGTGGCCTGTGAAATATCACTCATGTCTCGTCTCTTGTCTGCCTGCCCCATATCTTATCTCTCTTCTTCATACTGTCAAGACCTTTCAAACTCAACGTCCGAGTTTAGCTCAGTGTGTGAGGGTCAGGGAGGTGGTGTCAAACTGTGGCAGATGCTTCTGCCTTAAGAGCTTCATAACATTTAGTGGTTTTTTTCTTCAAGAAGTAATAATAACGCATCAGTTGCAAGCAATAACGTGTCTGTTAGAGGTTGGTTGAGGTACTTTTATGAATTTGATGGGATAGTTCTGTTACAGTTATATTTTAAAAACAGAAAATGACACTCAGAAGCTCATGTTTCGCCTCAACAGAATCACAAGTTCAGGCTTGCAACTGTTAGTGTTTTATTAATCTGGGAACAGGAAACAGATGGCAGGAGGGGAACTCTAAAACTGATTTACTAGAATGTAATTATGCAACAATTATTATTTACTGAAAAAAATGAGTAAGAAGAATTGAAAAAATATTTATTGAATATTGAATAATTGTTAAATGTTGAACACCTTTTCTTCGGAAGAAAAAAGATCCTCTATTGAGTTGCATAGGACTATTTTAATAACTTTTTATATGATTGTTCTTGCCCTGCTTTTCAGGCATCAGGGTAGTTTAACTATATGCGTGTATATTGAAGTAATGGGTTTAGTTAAGGGCCAGCAGTTTCATTTTGATTATGGCTGTTGTAAATTGCTAAGTAGCTACTATACAAACTAAAAATATACTCAGGTGTCTAAACATAGTCTATACCATTGGATACAGACTCTCCTTTGGTTTTGGCAGCTCCTGTAATAGTTCTGTACTTTGAGTAGCAACCAATAATTTGTCTAGATTAATTAAAATAATTGTCTTTTCACTATAAAGAAAAGTAGCTATAAATGGTATTGAATGGAGGAAAATATTCAGTAAATTGTTTTGAGATTTATTATTAGCCCTTTTGCAGTTAAAAAATTTAACTGTCCATTGTATATGGTATCACATAACTGATGTACCTGTATATATTGTTTACCTGTCTAGCTGAATGGTACCATAAGTACGAGTTAAAAGAAATAATAAGTGATTGGAAGAGACTGGAATCTCAGACAAAAAGAAATATTGCAGGCTTGAGGACAGTGGTGTAATCTGCCTGTGGAGAAAAATGTGCAGCATGGCTATCTAGTAATTTGTTTATGGTAGGGAGTAATTACTTTAGTGGATGAGAGGAATTTTAAAGTCTGTGAACTAGAGGAAAAGAAAATTAGAGGTTATCTTAAATTCTCATTTAGGAAAACATAGCTGTGGTGTGTTTATTACTGCTTAGTGCACTGGTCAGTGCAGTGGCACAGACTTTTGAGATTCTTCTTTTAAATCGCTCATTGAGATGTAATGAAAAAAACCCCACAAAATCAAAAGCTCTGATGGAGACTTTTTTTGTTGTTTTTGTTTTAAATATTTGTCTTCTTTTGATTGATAGCACACATTTTAAGAGACTGGGAACTAGATATGTGGAAACTGTTGCCAGGGTCTCTTTGCATTGGGTGACAGACTATCAACTACGTCGCTCTTGGGGCACTAGCCAAGGGCAGGGGTGCTCAGGTAGTTTTCTCCTTGATCTCACTTATGAGAGGAAAGGGCTTAAGGTGGATGAGCAGATCCTATAGGACAACAACTAGTTTTGCAGCTGCTGTCAGCAGCTTTGAGGCTTGATAGCTGCTTGGAAGAGCAGTCTACCTGACTAAGCGGGGCAAAATCATCTTTTGATTCAGCTTTTTAAATAGGACGGTTGGACTTTTCGGCTTGGAGGACAGCAGGTTCAAGGGATATCTTTCCAATGTGTAAAAATACACATCAGAAGAAGTAAAGAAGGCAGAGACAGACTCTTCTCAGTGGTGTCCAATCAAAGAACAAGAGGCAGTGGACACAAACTGAAATAACTGTAAATTCCATTTCATCAAAGAAAGCACTTTTTCTTTTTTTACTGTGAGGGTGGTCAGACACTGGAGCAGGCTACTCAGGTTGTGGAGTCTCAATCCTCCTTAACATGACTGTACGTGGCTCAGAGCAATCTGCTATAGTTGCCCCTGCTTTGAGCTGGTCAGTTTGACAGAGCAGTCTCAAGAGTTTCCTTCCCACCTTCACTACTCCGTGGTTCTCTGGGAGTCAGAAGTTTGTCAGAATAGAGTGTTCACTCTGTGCTAATTAGACAATGGATGAATTTCAGAGGGCACGAATTTCACCCTGAGCTTTTGTGGATTGACACGTGACATCCAAAATTAGTGATGCTTCTGAAGATTACCATGTATTTATATTTATACAAGTATATACATTGGTTACATTATGATAATATTTCAAGAAATGATTGAAGGTAATGTAAGGTCTTGAAAGTCTTCTGCATTGTAACTGTAATGCACCATCTTTTTTTTCTGTGGTTTCTGGATGCACTGGCCACATCATCTTATATGCCTGTATCTATAATGTTGAGCTGTAATGTAACAGTGTTGTTGCATTTTTCTTCCACTAATTTTTAATTAATTCTGTGTCAATGACTTCCATATATTTGCAGCATGTTTTCTCAGGCAGGCTCTTTTCTGTTACTTTACTTGTTGTGTTAAAGCTGTAACTTAGTTACACACTCAGGCACAGTCCAGCTCTTTATCATGATTTGGAGGGATTTATACATACAGCTTAATTAACGTTGAGGATTTCTGAGTGCCAGTTTTGTCTGCAGCCCTCTGATTAACTGCCTTCTAGATAGCCAGAAGTCTGTCTCAGGGATTTCATGCTTCACTAAAGTGAAGGGAAAAATAACCCTTTTAAATCCTGTTGTATTTGTTACATAGGAATGGTGGATAAACATGACCATATTAATAAAAAATTATAGTTCTCTGCCTTGAAAAGTAATTTAGACTTTGAGACAGCTGTTTCGTTTAAACAGTCATGCACTGAGACGCAGGACTGAGATTTAAGAGAAGTAGGAAATTATCACTGAAAACTGCAGAAGAGTTTCTTAAGTTTCATGTACTTCACAGAAGGGTTGCGGACTATCTTCAATGTAAATCATTATGGCTGAATGGGCACAGTATCTTGCCATGTAGAATTTCAGTTTTTGGAAAGATTTCAGCAGTGTGCTTTGGTCTGTGTTGACATGTTACCTGTTGGAAGAGAAATTAAAATAAGTGTTTTGAACTCTCAGTTTAAATGCAGTGAGATTTTAAAACATTCTTCTATCTAGGTATGCACACCAAGAGAGTTTAGTGTTGCTATTTGGGAAGCTGCTGCAGACTTCAGGTGCTTCAGTGCTATCAATCAGCAATGGACTTGCCAGAAAACATCAGCACTTCCATTCATAGTTCCCTTTTTTACTTATTCTATCCCTCAAGTAAATTAACAAGTAAAGATGTAGGAAGAAAGTTCTAGAAGTTTTTCTGAGGTAGCGACTGCCTACTGCAGACGTACAACTATCATTGAGTGTGTATGGAAAGGTACATAAAAAATATCTGTGTGCTTCCTTCTCTCACTCTTGAGAATTATTGTTAGTATGTGTAGATGATTAATGTGTTTTACCAGGTACTGCTTTAATTAGTTTTTTGGCTTTAAATTCAAAAACTATGCTTTAAATAGCATTTATTTATTGCTGTGTACTTTTTGAAAGAAGCAAAATTGTTGAACTACAGCACTCACAGTGAATTGTGACGTGATTATGTTTCTATGATTAGACACAACAGAATCAATAAATCTTAATAGTTCAAGTCCCCCAACTAATAAATTTGTAGGCCAGCCAGTTGGGCTCTCTTAGTTTCCTGGAACAGAACAAGGTGCATGGGAAAGGGCTGGATGCTTTATTTTGTTTTGTTTTGTTGTTGTTTTCTTTCTAGGGAGCAGGGACAAACTTCTAACCTTGTTGGGCTGCTCTTTTAACCTAATGATGTTCCAGCATTTGAGTCCTTCAAATTCAAGCTGTGGTTGGATCTAGTTCAAAGAAAAGCAGTTATGTTGTATGCATTTGTCTGGTCCGTAGCCTGACATATGGGATGTGTTAAACTGAGATCTAAATGCAATGATGATATCACCAGCACAGTGCAATAGTATCAATGTCAGAAGTGTGGACTAGCAAGTTGCTGATTTTTGGAGCTGAACACTGCCTCACGTCCCTGTATTTTTTTAACCCTTTTTTAAAAAGAAGTGACTTTTTTGATGTAGATTTATATTGCCCATGTCCTCAGCGGTGCCTCTGCTCAGCTGGGGTGCTGTCAATCACTGGGGAGGACTGACTTTTCTCTGTCATTCATGCTTTATTCACAAAGTATTTTTCACTCACTTCTGTCACCAAGCTTCTTGCATTTTGTGCTTTGTTACCCTCTGAATGAGTCTTCCATTCATACTGTATTATTACCGACCTCTACTTGAACTTTCTTACTCTCCAACATATATTATTTGACTTTTCCACTGTGACAGGGAGTAAGAAAGGAAAGGACATATTGCAGACTTAGAATTATGATCTTAACTTCTAGCAGAAGTGTGTATTTTGGCTCTTGAAAATTAGAAAAGTTTCATGCCAAGGCGACACAAAATATCAAATGTTTTTTCTGCAAAATCTATCATAGCTGAACGCAAACTGAACTGGTTCTTCTAAGACATGGAGTCCTCCTGGGTGGCAGTACCTGTATTTGCTGCTTTTCCCTTTACCTTTCAAAGAACTTTAAAAGAGTAATAGTATTAACTCCAGGAGTCGAAAACCCACTAGTTTAAATGTCATAGTTTTGTGTTTGTGTCTAAGTATGGCTTACAGTTTTTTTGGTCAGGCTTCTGCTTTTTAATATTGCCGACTTGCTCGCTGAGTGCATGTGTGAAAGAATAGCAACAGGTTGAAAACGTGGCCTCAGGGAGGTCATCAGTGTTTACAGAAGTTTGCAGACCCTGCTTTGTTCTGGTCGTCCCCCATTTCTTCCAGAGCCGCTTCGGTCCTCTCTCTGCACTCCATTCCCTTCAGTGGGACGTCTCAAGGGTCATGTTTTGCAGGCTCCAATAACTCTCCCTCTATCCTGGAAAGTCCTAGCTGGATCTTTTTTTTTTTGTTTTTCAGTGTTGCCATCACTGACTTCACTCTCAGCCAAGCTCTGACATGGGTCTCAATAATGTTACAGCATTTACACGTTGGAATTGCAAGCAAATGCATTGCCTTCAGTGTCTGGGGGCTTGAGGGAGCAAAGGCAGGAAACATCAGTTGGTGGATGCAAAATTCCTTCAATGCTGGTTGTTCTTTGAAAGATTTCCCTGAAACAAAGAAACTGAAATTCTCGATGATCATACGACTGTTGGCAATACCAAAGCAGGTTTTGTGCAAGTATCTTGTCCTAATACATGGCTGATGGCCTGTAGTTGTACACTGCTCTCTTTGGAGGTGAAATTTGGAGCCTTTGCCTTCTTTTGTGACATGCCGAAGTGAGCAGACCAAGCGTCTGCTCCTCAGTTAGTTTCCTGGCAGAATGGCAGGTTCCTTCTGCCAAATAACACTAGGAAGATGGTGAATTTGCTATAGGATGTCCATTAATGTTTTTACTTTCTCCACATCAGCCTCCTCCACTCACTGTGGGTGGATGTACTGAGGGTGGTTGCTGGTGTAAAATATATAAGCTCTTTTTCTGACTTCAGGTTGTTTTCAATTCTGTAATTTTCTCTAACCTAAAAAGCTCAGACTCTGTTATCACTTGTTTTGGAATGCAGCGCTTGAGGTAGGATAGTGCTATCTATATAACATTGGGAAACATTATACAAAATTAGGTAACTGGTCTCCTCCCTACTGTCCTGCTCTCAGACCTGGTGAGTATTGTATAATTCAGTGGCAAATGATACCTTCTCTTTCACTACCATTTTCTTGAAGACTGAGTAAAAGGAAAGTACGCACAACCTGATCACAGTATTGAAACTTGTAATGGGCTAAAACACTGAGTATTGGAAGCTTTTTTTTTTAATATGGAATTATATGCTGTTGTTCTCCTTTAAGAAATGTTTTTGAGAAAATTGCCTATTTAAGTTAACATTTAGTTAGTTGAAATGTTTGAAATTATCCTCAAACCCGATAGGAATTCATGGCCATGTATGGTGGTGTGGAAAAATTATTGAAAAAGACATTTGCTAGAACTGGTAATGGAAACTAGCTAATCTCAGTGGGGTGCATAAATTTTTTACTTCACGTTGTGTCTTTTAGACTAACTTTATAAACTAGGATGATGTGGTGGTTGTATTCCTAAGAGGATTTAAAGAATTCTATACAGCATGTTATTCTGTTTAATGTCTCACTGTTGTTTATTCCATTTTAGGGAACTTTCTACAATTCTATTAAGCACAACAAGGAGAAAACATAAACAAATAGTGGGTGTACAGAAGTAACAAAACCTAAATGTTTTATGCAGAAAACATTCAACAAGTATCTCCTATCGACGAAGAATGAATCAAATTTTCACATTCTGTGACATTGCAGTACAATCTTGGATCAAACCACACAGGCTTTTTTAACAAAAAACCCAAATAATTGAATGATACTATTTGCGCTGATCTGCTGATGTGGAAATAAAATGTTGAAAGGAATGCTGTTATTGTTTGCTTTATTCTCTGGGTTTTGCTTCGCTGACTGGGTTTACTAAAACCAATGAAAGGTTTTATTCACAAAGCCATCACTAAAGGATTAAAGAAGCCCTGTAGGCAAAAGTTGTTGATATGAAGTGAGTAAGACCTAGCGTACTAACTGGTCTTCACAATAAGTGTAAGATTTTAGAATTAAAGAAGGGAAACAGAGCCACACAAATCCTGTTATCCTCATTGGGCTCTGTGATTAAGCTGCTGGGATCATACTGAAAAGGTACATCTGAGCGATGGTGCAGCTGCTTGGATGTGAATCAGGAATCAGTCCTATCATTCTTACAGGTGTTGAGCAGTGTTTTACTTTGCCAGTAGTTCTTTTTGAACCTTAAGAAGCTCATCATGACTGGTGTGAGAATGGCACTGTTGAACTGCGTGTTAATGGAAGACACACACTGCAAGTAAGGCAGACTGATTAACAGAAAGTTTATTTGGCAAAGATATATAAACCACGATTTTTTGCCACGAGCAGTAAGTTCCTATGAAATCACAAAACAGATTCCAGTTGTGCTGAAATCAGGGGAAGTTTTCCCGTTGACTTCAATGATACAAAGATTTGGACTTCCTTTGGATTAATCTTCTAATTTAAGCTCATTTTTCTGATGCTTACTAAATGTTCCCTAGTGTTTATGCATTAAAATGTGTTGCCAATTCAAATAGCATTGTCTTGTACTGTAAAAACTAAAATAAAATATTTGTTTTGGCATCTTTGTAAGTGGAATTTTTGTCATATGTTCAGAACTTATTCTACACTGCTAGCTGCACGTAGGAAATGTTCCCCACTCTTCTAAAAACGTTTTTAGTGCACGTTTAAGACGTTAACTGTAACTTTATGGATTGGGTTTCTCAGTCAGTGGATTTACACTACAGTATGAACCTGTTAATTACTACCAATTGTTTGAAGTCCTTCTGCACATCAGATTGTTTTTGCCTATAAGACTATCATTTTGTCTTTAGAGAAGATTGTCGTTAGTAATATGGTGTTAAAGGTTTAACTTGCTAACTCTGTGGTTTATTCCGTCTCTGTAACAGGAGAGCTGCTTGTGAGCTAATGCAGTTTACTTCTAACAGTGTACTTGATGATTAGTGTCAGTACCAGCTTAGATGTTGGTATCCTTTGTGAACTAATGCATGTAGTGGATCCTGAAAAAAATGGACGATAAAAGTTGAGCTGCAGCTTACTTCACTAATCTGAAGTTTTTTTACAGTATTCGGGGACAAGATTTTCTTCCCTAATTGGTCTGTGATGCGTGATACCTTTTTTTGCTCACGTGTTTTGCTTTGACTGTCCTACTTCCATTCTTTGCTGGTTTTATTCTTCAGACATAAGCTCTTGTTTGGTGTATCTGTGTAACATAACTCATTTGTTTTCCCTCCCTACAATGTGAATCCACTATTTCAGCAACTTCACTTTTACAGTCACGCAACCACTCTGTGGGAAGTGGCAATTCTGTCTGAGATTGTGGAAACCTCTTCCTTTCTCTTTCTTTCCTTCCTGTTGTTTTCTCGAACTGAATGTAGTACTTCTGTTTAGGCTTCTCGATTTCTTAAGAATCTGTGTCTCTATAAACATTCTTGTTGGCTTATCTTGCAGTTTGTGTCTCTGTTCCCATTTCCTCCGATTTTGTCATTGCTTAGCTAAACATTAGAGACCCTGAATATGCATCCCTGCTAATTCTCATCAGGTCTCTTCTGTTGGTCTCTGAATGCTCTTTTATTTTTGTCTACTTTTGCATATGTTTGTAATATTAAGTGTTCATGTGGTGCTCGTTCTCATACAGATATGAGTTTGAATCTGACACTTTTATATTTTACTTTTGGTGTATTGAGTGTCTCCTACTGAGGTTTAATACAGCATATTTAACTGACCTTCAGTTTTACTCTAGACTCCCAGAGAGAGATTCACTTCTAACTTTAGAAGTCTGCAGCTCAAGAGGTTTTTCTACAGAGCTCTTGGGATGTATTGAAACATCTGCTTTTCTATGTTGACTGTAAAAGGGGTCATGATAATTGTTTTGAATGTCTGCATTTCTAGGTAGCTCCCTCTTCATCGTCTATACCTAAGGTTAAGAGTCCTGAACTGTATACTCTGTATTTCTTTTCTTGAGAATGAAAACCAACTGCTGGTTTGATTGTGTTGTACAGGAGTTACTTTTTCAATTTCTGTTATTTTTTTCTTTCTGAAGAATTGTACTTCCAGAAGCTGGATTTCTTGTTCATGGACCTTCTAAAAGTAACTTTGGAAGAGTGTGCTAAGTACAGTGAGAGGAGGAAGATATACATTTATTGAGTTACAAATTTATCGTTGAATTAACAATATTGTTTTCATTTTAATGATTTACAGGAAGCCTGTTCACCTGCAAGACTCCTGCAATTGCAGATATTGTGATATTGGTAGATGGTTCTTGGAGTATTGGTAGATTCAATTTCAGACTTGTTCGACTGTTCCTGGAAAATCTGGTTTCTGCTTTCAATGTGGGATCTGAGAAAACAAGAGTAGGTAAGGTGCCATATTTCTTTTGCTTAATATTTCTGTAGCAACATAAAAATTCATGATTTCAGGTTAGTTAACACCTTAATGCTACTTATCTGTGGAAGAGTCATCCTCACCTGGAATTAGCACTTCTAGCATAAGAGCAATTCTGCTGGGATGTTTGTAATATTAATTTACTGTGATACTCAGCGTAGGTAAACTCTAATGCAATGTCAGTGAAAAAGAAAAAACAATGGAAGCAGTCTTACTGACTTCAGTCAGCAGTAGATCAAACCCTTGCAGTTTAATTTGCAGAGGAAGAATGTGCCAGTAGATGGCTTTTTTCAAGATTTAAACTGGCTCAGATGTTCTGTTTCTGTTCTGCTACTTATATTTTACTCTGTCCAAAAAGCATATTAAGTAGAATTGTTCAAAAAACTATTTCTTGGAATCTTCATAAACTCTGAAAAAGTTACATGCTCCTTCTCATTTACTTTCCTTAGCACTTGAAAGAAAGACTTTGGAAATAAATTGAGAAGTTGCCACTAAGAATAACTTTATACTATTTCTTTGCCATCAAGCAATGTGATCTTTCTAATATGGTGGCAAAGTTACTCACAGTAAGTTTACTATGGTAAAGCTATTAGTAACCAAGTGCATACAGTATACTTGGTACTTGAAAAAGTATTGTCTGATGGAATTCCTTAATTTCTGGTTTTTTAGGTCTTGCACAGTACAGCGGTGATCCCCGAATTGAATGGCATTTGAATGCCTATGGTACAAAAGATGCGGTTTTGGATGCAGTCCGTAATCTGCCATATAAGGGAGGGAATACATTAACAGGTACAGTGTGTGTTTTAACTTTTGCCTTTTATTAACAACCATATTCTGCTGCGCAGACTAAGAAGTGTTAGTGCGCATCGTGAAAGGTAGAAAGGATAAGGTTTTTGCAGCTTGCTGATGGCTTTATCCAATGTCAGCAAAGTCTTTCCTGAAGTGCTTGTCTTACTGGCTTCACTGGGAATTGTTCTGGTCAGGACAGGGTCTCATAAAACATGAACTCTCCCTGCTGGAAGTAAGATCTTTCTAGGAAGAAAATATAAAATCCATTCATAATGTTCATGCACAGAGATTATTCTGGAGAAGGAAAGAATGTTGCTTTAATATCTGATAACTGGCAATAGTAACTTTTCAGATGATCACCTGGGGTTTTTAGATTTCCGTTGACCTTTTAGCAGTTTGAGCACTGAAGCCTCAGAAGACACTTGGTGATGGATAAATGGGGGATGCCTCTCAGCCTGGGAAAAATACTGCCAGCGAATACAATTCTAGTATCATCAAAGCAGCAGTTAGTAATATTGGCTGTCTTGCCAGGAGAATGACGCATCCGAAGACCCACAGAGTCATGGCCTTAAGTAAAGTGCTGCCTGCCTATTTAATTATTTTTGCTTTCGATGGAGAGGGAAGCAGAGAAAGAATATGCAAGATTCTCCTTCTCTTCTGCAACAGCCTTTATTTTGGCAGAAGAAGTGGTTGCAGTGGGAAAAAGGACAGAAGGACTGTACTGAAATTCTAGGAATGAGATTACTGTGAGGTAGCAAGTAGTAAAGTGTCATGATTATTTTATATGAATATTAGAGGAAGGTGACTTAGGAACTTTTGCCGTGGAAGACTTAAGAGAATTGTCAGATAGGATTTCATTGTGACATGCAAGTTTGTCCTGAGGGGTTGCTGTTCTTCCCTTTAAGTAATTAACATTTATTAAAATCAGATTCTCACTGAGCTTTATTTAATGTTTTATTCAGTTCATAAATTGGGCAGAACAGGCAGACTAACAAATTAAAGCAAGATTGTATGCAGCATGGGGATTTACTAAGCTATCCAGAGGATTTGCTTTCAAAAAAGCAGTGTAGGTCGCAGGAGTGGGAACTTCCTACTCTGACTTTGTAGTGTAAGAAACAAAAGACGGTGCATTCACATGAAGATCAGTTTAGGTTTCTATGGCCAGTTTAAAATACATTGACTGATCAAAAGGCTGCTAAAGATCAATGTCACCTTCTCTATAGTTTAGGCTGCTTGTTGGAATTTATTCTTTTAGCAAATAATTTTTTTATATACTTATTCTTCATTAAAAACTTTCTCAGAATGTTTAAATTGAGTGGAGAGATAAACACTGTGATGTTGCAGAATTAATGGACATTTTTCCCTCTTAAAGGTCTTTTAATTTTTTTCCTTTTTTAGGTCTTGCCTTAACTTACATTTTGGAAAACAGCTTTAAGCCTGAAGCGGGTGCAAGACCTGGAGTGTCTAAAATCGGTATACTGATCACTGATGGAAAATCCCAAGATGATGTCATCCCTCCTGCTAAAAACCTACGAGATGCTGGCATTGAGCTGTTTGCTATTGGTGTGTATTATGCCACATCCATGTATTGTCACCTTATGCTCTGGTGTATTTGTATCTGTTGCCCTCTATATTAATGAAGTGTTCTTTCTTGTGTATATGGTAAATATCATTAATTTAACACTTCTTTAATATGTTCTCCAATTCATTGCTGCTGTAACTGGAATTTGACTGTATATATGCCTGCTACAGTATCAGGAGACAGCTGAAAAAATGCCAGTTATGCTGAAATTAGCATCTTGAAATAACACCTCAACAACAGAGACATCTGAAGTTAGCCATTAAAACAGATAGAAATAATTGGGTTTTAGTAATTTTCTATCAATCCCTGTACGTAGGTTTTTTTCTTTTTTGTTGCAATTATTTTCTTCATTTTTCTTTTCAATGAAAGGTGTAAAGAATGCAGATATAAATGAACTCAAAGAGATTGCCTCTGAACCTGACAGCACACACGTCTACAACGTTGCGGACTTCAACTTCATGCATACCATTGTTGAAGGTCTTACCAGAACAGTGTGCTCACGAGTAGAGGAACAGGAAAAGGAAATCAAAGGTGAATAAGGAACGAGTTGTAATCTAACTTAATGTGAACTTAGAGCTAAAAATGCTGTTCTAAATACCTGCAGTTCTAAGCTGGCTTCTGGCATTTATGTTGTATATTCTTTTGCTCACAAGAAAGCACACTGTGAGGGCCGTTATCTTCCTGGGTATGTTTCATTCTTGCTTTGGCATCTTTGATCTTTTGCGCTCTGTTTCTGATAATGGTCAATATTATCGTATTTGGAAGTACCAAAAAGTACAAAAATATACATTAATTCTGCTGTAACTATTTTCAAGTGATCAGTAAGGATTTTTTTCTAAAATACACAACTTTGGGGATGAATTACTTTAACAGCTGCTTGTGAAATTGTTATGTTTGTGTTGAGCTTTCCGTCTCCTAGGTTTCTGTATTTATTATCTCAAAAGTTTTAAAAAATTTCAACTATTAACGTGGCTTTTTCCATTC
>NW_009693037.1:0-80444 GCF_000703405.1 Apaloderma vittatum | reverse complement strand
GGATTTTTTTATCTTATTTAATAAACAAAAAATATATTTCAGAGCATAAGAAAAGATTATGGCAAAGGAAATGCTGCAATTTGCCCAAGAAACAGTCCTACCTGAGGAAATTCTTCCTGAAAGGCTTCAGTGAATTTTGCTTGTATTGCTTGGTTGTGATTCTGTAATATCACAGAAATGCCAAGTGTTTTTTCAATAAGCTTGTAATATATATCAGTAGGGAAGGCTTTCACACATATTTCTACCTGTGCAATGAAAAAGTATGTATTAGTAAGGCTCATTACATCTTTTTCATCCTCTGTTCACCTGGAAACTGGAAGAAATACGGAATATTAGCTGTGTCTTGTGCGGGGAGTAAGCAGTCCATTGGGAAATTAACAGAGGATGGAAAAAACATAGAGAGATGAGATGTCTTTGTGGAAGAGGATGACTGCCAGAGAAGATAACTATATGGTACATCTCTTCAGTTTGCTGACAGGCAGCGTATTAGTTTCCAGATCACAGCTGTATATGTACTTGGTTGGTTTTCGTGATTTGGGAAGAAAGCAACCCGGAAAGAAAGACCAGCAAAAAAACAAAAACCAAACCAGAAAGAAAGATCTTGGAAGAGTGATGAGAGGAAGAACAAGAAGGCTTAGTTTTGTATTCTTTTCCTCTTTTTTTATATAAAGGTTTAGGAAAGACCAGGAAAGCCTTAGTGCCAGTGAAAACTCCATGTGCAGTTCTCATTATTAGTTCTTTGTTTCCAGTGAATATTATATAAATATACGTGCTGTAGCCAATTATTTGATTTTCTGGCAAGGAGTAATCTTTGGGGCTTGGGCAAATACAACAAAGCAAATAATTATTTTGCAGAGGTGAGTAAAAAATGTATGTTGTCTCTAACCTAGGAACAATTGTTGCTTCACTTGGAGCTCCTTCAGATTTGGTCACATCTGAGGTAACAGCTAGAGGATTCCGAGTCAGCTGGACCCATGCACCAGGCAAAGTGGAAAAATACAGGGTTGTGTACTATCCCACTCGAGGAGGACAACCAGAAGAGGTAATAGGAAGAAAAGCTTCCCAGAAATTTTTAATACAACAGCAAGGAAAATCCATGGTGTTATTTAAATCTACTCTGAAATTCCCTATATGGGCTTTGAAGCCCACTACACAAAAGATATAGGGTCACATTGGGTGGTGGTTATGGTTAGATAGTAGCCAGGCTGCTTTTCTGTCATGTAATTTAAAATAAATGTGCTGTAACAGTGACCACTTTTGGAGGAGTGGGGCAAACTGCCTGCATTTTTGCTTGCGCATGTATAGTTACTTGAACCAATTGTGTGAACTTCCTCTACACCGTTCTGTGTACAAGAACTGAAGAGGTAGGAGCTGATAGTAAGCCAGATCTTCAGTTCTAAGGAAAAAAAAAATCATAAAAGGAAGATGATATGGGTGTATATTTTGGGATATTTGCAACTAGTCGTTGAAAATATATAGAGAGATGTTTATTTGAATAGAACTTAGACATTTTGGAGACAGAAGGAAGTGCAGCGGAACAAGCTTTTGGCTTCAGCTGACAACTTACAAAATTGAATAGAAAGGCAGAAGAGTAAAAGGATTTAACTAAGGGTATATTTTATTTTTGTACTAGAAACTTGTTAAGCATGCATATGTATTAATGTCAATTTGAAGTCCTGTGTGTGCACATATGTTGCGCTAAAGGGGTGTTGATGGTATACTGTTATATCAAAAAGTGCCCAATATACACTCTTAAACTGTATTCCATACTTTATTTGTCTAAGTAATTCCTTTGTTCTAAGTGGCTGCTTTTATCAGCTAAACATTTTGATTATGTATATGGTTGCTGTTGTTTTTGCAGACACCTTACTGTATTTAAAGGTAGAAGAAGCAAATTTATGAGGTGAACTTCAGTACATTGATTCTTCGATGCCAGTGTAAAAATTGTTTGAAAGAGGGATTGATTGATTCAATGGTGCTATAGTTTGCTTTATGTCTATTTAGTTGAATTTTCTTCTAAACAGGTTGTGGTAGATGGAAGCTTATCAACAGCAGTTCTGCAAAACCTGATGTCTTTAACCGAATACCAGATAGCTGTATTTGCTATATACTCAAATGCTGCCAGTGAGGGCCTCCGTGGAACTGAAACTACACGTAAGTATCTGTATCATGTTCATTAGGGATTTGACACTCTGCATTTAATCACACTATGTATGCATTAGTTTTTGTGAAAAAGAAATACAAAGGGAGTCATTTTCAGTTTAGGATCTTTTAATTAATGCATTTCCCTTAAATTAATTTCTACTTGAATTAATTTTGGGTTAAGTTCCTAAGTCCAAATGCTCTGTGGATATTTAAACACAGAAAGGTTTTATCTCTGGGCTGAGCTTTGAAGTCAGTTGTATTGAACCCTAAATTAGAACATTCTTACACTTTGGGTGTGGATTTATAAATGAGGTTTGTGGCTGAAGATGATCTCATGAGTGGAGGATTAGGTGGGACCAGAAATACCTGCATATAATTCCCACCAGTGCCAAAGATTTCAAGGTAGCTTTCAAGTCCCTTTCTCAATGATTCAGTTTGCTAGTACCTGATTGCTAGTACCTGAGATAATGTGCTGCTATTGATTGTATCAATTTTGTGTATTTGTATACAAAATAAAAATACTTTTTAGTAAATATGACAAATATTAGGAATGGAAATAGAGTAATGTTTAGTTCCAACTAGGAGCCAGGATGTCTATATGTGATACATCCATAGCTGATATCTGCTGGAAAAACAATACAGCAGAGCTCAAGCAATTCAGAAGATTTCTACAGTGCTTTGAGAACAACTTCCTGACAC
The DNA here is from genome assembly GCF_000703405.1 of Apaloderma vittatum. Classification (NCBI taxonomy): domain Eukaryota; kingdom Metazoa; phylum Chordata; class Aves; order Trogoniformes; family Trogonidae; genus Apaloderma; species Apaloderma vittatum. The sequence goes on along the minus strand of NW_009693037.1, from coordinate 77,600 downwards.
AGGTGATCAAGGAGCCAGCAAGAGAAGGTGTTCTGTAGGTGAAGCTTAAAAACAAGGAAGAACTGGTGGGGGGTGGTGTTTAAAGTCACAGGTAGCCCTGGCTGCAGTGACCATGATATGGTGGAATTCAGGGTTCTGAGAGGAGGGAAGAATCAAAAAGCAGGGCTACGACTCTGGATTTCAGGATAGCAGTTTTCAGTCTCTTCAGGAAGAATCCCAAGGGATATGGTCCTTGAGAGAAGAGGGATCCAGAAGAGCAACTAGATAGCTAAAGATTACATCCTACAAGTTCAAGAGAGGTCAGTACTGACAAGTAGGAAATCAGGCACAGGTGACAAGAGGTCAGCATGGATAAGTAAGGAACTTCTAGCATGACTTAGACATAAAAAGGAAGTATATAAGAGGTGGAAGAGGAGGCAGTTGACCCAGGAGAAGTATAGAGTTGCCGTCTGATCTTGCAGAGGAGAATTTAGGAAAGCCAAGGCCAGCCTGGAGCTGAATCTGGCAAGGGATATGAAGAGCAAGAACGAACTCTGCAAGTGCATAAACAGTAAAAGAAAAATGGAGGAAAACATGGGGCCGCTCCTGAATAGGACAGGGGACCTGGTGACAAATGAAGTGGAAAACACTGAGATATTCACTGCCTTCTTTGACTTGGTCTTTGCCAGTTAAAACGGCCTTCAGAAGTTCCGCTGCGATCAGTGGCAAAGTCTTGAGAAAGGAAGACCTACCCTCATTTGAGGAGTATGAGTATAGGGAGCACTTAAGTAAACTGGACACACGTAAGTCCATGGGACTGGATGAGCTACACCTGTGAGTGCTGAGGAAGTTAGTGAGGACATCATGAGGACAGTCTGGAGTATCCTTGATAGGTCATGGTAACTGTGAGAAGTTCCTGAACACTGGAAGAAAGCAAATGGCAATCCTTGGTGAAGCAGGATCTGAGGAACTACAGAGTTACCTCAGTTCTCAGGAAGATGATGGAGCGACTAGTCCTTGAATCCCTTTTCCGAACACATGGAGGACAAGAAGCTGATTAGAATTAGTTAGCATGGACATGCTAAGGAGAAAACGTGTTTTATCTCATGGAGTTCAACAAAGGGTTCAGCAAGGTCCTGCCACTGAAGACGATTAACCGCGTGCCTCAGTACACACTGGGGAGCGACCATCTGGAAGGCAGCTCTGCAGAAAAGGACTTTGAGGGTCATGATAAACAGCAGGCTGACTGTGAACCAGCAATGCACCCTTGTCACAAAGAAGGCCAAGGGCCTCCTGGATTGCATTAGAGAAGGATTGACAGCAGGCTGTCTTCTGCTCAGCACTGATGAGGTCACACCTGATTGCTTGGTCCTGTACTGGGATCTCCAGTACAAGAGAGATGTGGACTTACTGAAGTGAGTCCAGTGAAGGGCCACAAAGATAATTAAGGGCTTGGTGCATCTTTCACAAGAGGAGAGACTGAGACAGCTGTGGCTGTTCAGCCTGGGTAAGAGAAGGCTCAGGGTGATCTTATGGATGTATAAAAATCCCTGATGAGAGGCAATGACGAAGTGGGAGCCAGACTTTTCTCAGTGGTGCCCACTGACAGGATAGGAGTCAATGGACACAGATTAAAAAACCTTGAAATTAAATCTGAACAGAAGACAACCTGCTTTTATCGTGATGGTGGTCAAACACTGGAATAGGTTTTCCAGTGACATTGTAGAGTCTCCGTCTCTGGAGTTATTTAAAGCCCAGCTGAAAGTAGTTTGAAACAACCTGTTCTAGCTGACCCTGACTGAACAGGAAAATTAGTTAGATGGATGATCTCAAGAGATGCCTTTCATCCTGAATGGTTCTTTGATTCTGTGTAAGTGCTAATTTTCCCAATCTGAAAATGAAACAGGATCATATAAAACTATTTGAGAGTTATAATTTAGTCTTAGTCTCTCAGGATGCCATCTCAGCCGTGTTATACCCCGTGACATGGTGTTACGACCTGTTTAGTTTATCAAGGCAGAGAGAACAGTCGCACTGAGCCAACAGGGTTGTTTTGTATTGCCCCTGGTATTCCTTTGAAGTCACCTAGTCAAGTTCTGACGGAGCCCAGCCCTACTGGCTTTCTGACATCTGATCAGATCACACCCCAAGGTCATGTAGCATCAAGCATTTTATACAGCTGTCTTTTGATAGTTTGTTGGAAGTAATAGCCTTAATGGTATCAATCACTCCACATGCTGAAATACATGAAGCTTGGAAGTACTTTTGACTGTCCTATTGGAGAATGATGGAAAGTCGTAGTTCACATTCCTGCCTTTGTATGAGATACTGACAAATTAAAATAGATGCCAATCACATTTGTTCATACAGAACATTGAAAATAGCTTACAGTTGTGTGAAATCTTAAGACGCATTCAGTATGCATAACGTATGGATAATTGGAGAGATTTCTGATTTTATAATTACTTCTAACTTGAAATAAATATGAAATGTATTCACATTTTAATTTGCTGCAAATATATTTTCAACTGCTTTACTTATTTAATTTATCCCTGTGTTACCAGAATATTAGGAGACTGGTAACTGTCCAAGATGCAAGTCAGCATTATCTACTGGATGTTTATATTTGAGATTCTGCGCTCTTCAGCCAAAAATTGTGGTAGAAGACACCACTTGTTTAATTTCCAGTCACCTACCCATTAATTATTATTTATATTGTCTGAGCATCTAGGAGTTCTTGTTGAGAGTTAAAATATGAACCATAAGTTGGAGTTAGAGGATATTATTTTGTAGATTTTCAGAATCAAAATAAGGAAAAGAACAAATGATGGGTACTCTTTCTGTGGTCCTGGGTCAGTTTGAATAGAAATGAGACAAAGTGGCAGAAAGTGCCTTCATAATATCTCAGCATGTAGTGTCTTTCTGTAGGTATCAGATCTAAGTGCAGCTCAGACATTTAGAAATGTTTGTGGGTAATTTCTCCCTGCTATTAGAAGAATTGTGGGAATTTATGTCAATATAAGTCAACACATCAACACGGGTTTAAATAGGGTGGAGGTAGGTTGTGAAAGGTTTGGAAGTGAAGATATGTGGGTAACCTGGACATGGAAATGGAAGGAGAGGCTTGAGTCGAAGTTTTGCCCATATTTACAGACCTGAACAACAGGCTGAGTGAATGACTTTGGTGAACAAGAAAGAACAAGGCTGGCATGTTTTGTATATGTGAAATTAAGAGCTCTGTTAGAGCTTGTTGAACGTAACATGAGAGATATACTACTGCTTGGAGATGTCAGCTAGACAGGCAACTTTTGTTTGAATAAGGAGATTAGAGAAGCTCTGTGAATTACTAGAATTGCTACATCTGTGTTTGCAGATCAGATTCTTGAGAAACACAAAGCAGAGCTTTGTAGAGGCTTAACGTCCAGCCTGTTACAGTCTCTCTGAGTTCCTAATAGGAAAGGTTTGATATCAACTACCAATTACCTTCTGCCTTTTTTCAGACCCTTTGAGGGTCTGAAAGGGTCTTCTCAGTGTAGAAGTTCCCTTATATCTCTCCAGTGACTGCATGTTTTGATGGCATCCGTTGATGTAACAGCAGTGGAAAGGCCTTGGAATGTCATTCTGTGAGAGGAAGAAAGTGAGAGCAATCAGAGAAGTGCAAAATGATACTCTTTAGAGTTACAGAAATACTAATAGAGTTAAAGAAATATAGAGTTAAATAGAGTTAAAGAAATATTCAGGAACCCCAACTGGTGCTATGTTCTGGTGTCAGTGCCTTAAATTCACAAGTAAATCTCCTAATAATGTTTGAGTTTCACTCAGCCTTTTCAGTTGTACTTTTCAGGTTAGCATTCACCATGATTTACAATGGATGATCTTGCCCCTGTTTGCATAATCCCGCTAACACAGGCCCAGGAGCCAGTTTGGGCACTCCAGGCCTTAAACACATACGTTTGCCGTCAAAATATTTTGATGAGACCAAGGTGTGCATTCAGGGTTTCCTCCAGGGTGTCCCGCTTCGTGGCTGTCTCACACATTCTGACTTGGAAACTGTTGCCAGAAAGAGCCACCTCTGAGGACGGCTACTTGCTCCTAACAGCAACCATGCTCATTCTTCAACAGCAAGTGGTCATCCTCCTGCAGGTCAGGGAGCAGGAAGGGTGAGATCTGAAGAGAGGGATTTGGTGCTTAAGAACAGAGTCCTCTCACCTGAAATGTTCAAAAGCCATTTAGGACAAAGAGTTGAAATGCTTCATAAAAGGTAACTCTGCCCTGGTGTTAGTATTGGTTAGGCCATCATTTCTTTGTTTCTCTAATTCTTTTACATACTAATCAGCTCTTTGTAGCTATGGTGTACAGACAGAACTTCCATGCCTGGAGATAGCTGTATTTCTTTGTGTTTCCTGTGGTAAACTGCTTGAAGAAATAGCTGCTTGTTCAACTGAGGCAACTGAAGCGTCTATCTCTTGTTCCACTGTAGTTGCCTTGCCAATGGCATCGGATCTGCAGTTGTACGATGTGTCACAGAGCAGCATGAGAGCCAAGTGGAATGGAGTAGCGGGTGCCACAGGTTACATGATCCTGTATGCTCCCCTCACAGAAGGATTGGCAGCAGATGAGAAGGAGGTGATGTATTGTGCTTTCGTTTGAATAGAAATTATTCAAAAAATCGTCTTTTAAAGAATAATACTTGGCCTTTAGCCTCTGACTTGGTCAGCAAGTACTTTGTTTTTTTTTCCTTGACTGCTTAAGTACTGTATGTGTTACAGACCATGAACAAAGTGCATATACCAGTTGATTATTTTTTTATGTCAGTGCCATAAAAATGCAACAATTTCAGATGAATTAAAGTGACTCATTTGAAATGATGTATGAGGTAATACTGTATCATCATATAAAACTAACACTCAAAGGAAGAAAAAAGTAAGTGAAACTAAGATACTATCTAAGTGTGTTGGTAGAAGAACATGCAGTTTAGTCTTTGTTCTCAACAGGACATTTAAAAGTAAATAAAATTTGCAGGTGTGACCCTTATTGGTTTTCTTTTAGTTCTATTCAACTTCTATGTTTAAATTTAAAAACAAAAGTGATTTTTAGAAGAGGTTTTTTGAAGGAAAAGAAGGTGGGACAGGATAAAGTCCATGCTTCTGCCACTAAAAGAGTAAAACCAGCAGACTTATCTCAAGTTGCTAGCATAGTTCCAAAGGAACTGAAAAGTTTTTACGCTCAAATTTCTGTATGCATAATTAAGGTTAAGTACAACATCTCTGTTCAAGCAAGAACACCAAAAAGCGTGCAAGGGCATGTGAACTTGTGGAGAGTGTAGGAAACTACTGAAAGCTCGCATAGACTTGTGCTCACTGCTAAACGAGTGGGGCCTCCCTGAAAACTGGCTGACTCAGGGGGCAGGAGCCTTACCCTGAGAAAGATTTTTTTTTCAATAAATAAGTCAGTCCATGTGGCTCTCAGTGAAGAGATGGAGGAGGTAAATGATACCTTAAATAGCAAAAAATCTGAGCACAGAAATCATGAAATTTCTATCCTGTGACTGAGGATGAAAAAAGATACAGCTGGGAATGAAAAGAAATTAGTAGCTGCATGCTCTAGAGAGGAATATTTTTGTCATTGCTAATGTGACTAGATACTTCTAAAGTCCTTTTACCTGTATGTTGGCTTTTTGCTTCTTGATAATTTTGGATTTTGATTATTGTGTAAAATCCTGAAATCTTGAACCAAGTACTGCAGGCACAGTATCAGACTAATGCTCAGCAGAGCATTTGGTCACGTATCTAATTTTAAGTGTGTGCATAGCATTCTTCTCCATCATAATATTTTGAAATAATGTCTTTTTTTATTCATGATGGTTTTAGATGAAGATTGGGGCGGCCTCAACGGATCTTGAACTGGATGGACTATTGCCAAATACGGAATATACAGTCACAGTATATGCCATGTTTGGAGAAGAAGCTAGTGATCCCCTTACAGGACAAGAAACTACATGTAGGTAGCACATATCTATATTCAGTTCATTGTTCATAAAACTTCAGAGCAGTCTTTGCACATATTAGAGCAGACATCTGATTATAAAACATGATTTGAATAGTCCATAGGGCAAGTTCTTAACTGTGTTTAAGTTTCTCAGTGTGAATACTTGATTTTTAGAGGCTGAGGATGTGAGTTTCTATAAAATATCTTGGTTTTGTAACAGGGTTGTGAACTCTTCTCTCTTGTTGGTAGTGGTGCTGTGGATAGCCCTGTTGATCTTGGTGGAACTACTGTCAGTTTTCTAAACTTGAAGGTGAATGAAGGTCATCACGTAGAGCTCAGCTGAGACTGCTCTGTTTAGCCTCCTGTAGCCAAAGAACCAGGTGTGTGGGGGAGTCAGATGGAGAAGTTCATTCCTCTGGCTCAGTAGCAGTACAGACAGAAAAGAAGCAAAGAGAAGATTTCTGTCTAACCCCTGCTGCTTAACATCTGGTAAATGAAGGGTTGGAAAGCTCCTCTGTGCTCATGATCGATGGTGTGTTTTTAATAAGCAGCAAGAATTTTGCCAGCTAAGTTCAGTCCTCCGCTAACTGTATGCAGCACTGTATGTCCGCTCTCTAAATAGCCCCAACATTTGGAAGACAAAAGAATTGAAAATAAACGAATGTGCTGCTGGGATATTTCTGGGACGGCGTTCAGTGACATCTCTATTGCTTCCAGCAGTGGAGTGATTCTTTCCTCTTGTTTTGTGCTCCTGGCATGAGTAAACCAGTGTGAAAGTGATGTTTAATAGGTGAAGTTCAGGCGTGCAAGTGCTGAGAAGGGCCAGAGCAGTTGCTTGTAAGGTCAGTAAGTAATGGTGGAAGAAGCTCTAGGAATGCTGTTTGACCTGGGTCATCTCTTAGAGGGCAGTTGTAGACAGAGAAGCACCACCAGCAAACTCCTGCAATCTGGACATGTTTGTAGACTTGAAATCAATGTAGGACATTCTTGATTCTTGGAGAATCAAGTCTTTGGCTCTTTGTCCCTCTGTCACTTTCTCCCTTTGTCCTTTACACCTCTCCCTTCCTCCCCTCACCCTCAGCTTTTGGTCAATATCTGCCCAGTACCTGTTTTTCATTTATCCTAGACAGTATTTTATGTAGTTGATGACTATGCCAGTCTGAATTCACTTAATGTCATATGATCTTGGAGGCTGCACAGCTCCAAATGTGGTGTGCACACTGGATGGAAGATCACACGCAGATTCCAGATACATTGGCACAAACAGAATTCATGACCACATTTTTTAATCACAGAAGCTACTAACATATGTTATCCCATCATCACTGCTGTTACCAGACTGAAATAAAAAAACTCAACAGCTACCTACCCTGCAACTTATTTTTAGGATGAACCAATGCAGCCAACTCTGACTGGTCATTAGCACTGCATATGAAAGAAGATTGATTCTAACTTTCTATATGCATCTATTCAAATAAGCCCTCTTCTAACAGGCTTTGATTGACCAGGCTGTGGGGCAGTCTGTGCTGAAAGAAAGCTCTTGCTGAACACACCTGTCCCACATGATCAGTGTCCAATGGTAACCTCTTCCCTGTCCAGATTCAGATTTAAGCTGCTTTTTTTTGGCTTTTTTTTCACTTTTTTTTCATACAATGTGATTAGTTCTGCCTTGCAAATAATGAATAGGCTACCTAGTATTCTATGATTCTATTTTTTTTTTCCTGGAGTATATGTTTGCCTAGAGAGTGATCTGCCTAATTTGCAGTAGTATTATGTGTAATATCTGATACTGTGTATTTAGTAAATGGTATTATTCTATGCGCTGTATCATCTCAGTTACTGTAGCAAAACCTGTCTCAGTGCCAAACAGAGGCATGATCAGCTAGCTCATTCTGGGGTGGGGTTTCTTTTGGGGGCCAGATTTTTTCCAAGACTCACTGTAAATGTCACGTAACTCTGGCATCAGGACTGCCTGTCTGGTTGAGAGCAATGTTGTCGGGAGGTTGATTTCAAACAGAAAAAGTGCTGAGACTGAAGCATTTTGTGGTATGGCCTGGATGGTGAAATGAAGTGCATTCCACAACTGACAGAAAGCGAAGGGAAAGCCAGCACGTGATACTCCCTTCACTGGACTCAGAGGAATGCCAGAAAGTGTGGCAAACCCATCTAATACAATTCCAGTGTGTTCCTGTCTTCTCTTTGCTCATAGCCAAGTTGATTTAACTGTTCCTAAGCTGGTTAAGTGTTTGCTTGCAGATTCTGAGTTGATAGAAGGCCTGCCTAAAATCCCACGTAATAGGTGGTGGGGTTTTGTTTTGTTTTGGGATTTTTAAAATCTTTTTTGTTCCCCATGTGCTTTCGTGTGAGGGAAACAGCTTCTGAAGTGCTGATATTTATCTGTCCATGTTGATTGGTGAGGAGTGTGTGTGTGTGCGTGTGTGTGTGTGTGTGAAGGCAGGATGGATGGAGAAAGTTTTCACAATCTGGAGAAAACGACCAGATGTTGGGCGAATACAGAACCTACTGCTGAGAGTACCAGACACGACAAATTGCTTTCTCTGATGTAATAGAAAAGTGGATGCAATCTGAGACTGTCTCTTGTGTAACCTCATTTTCCTTCAGCTCATGACAGTCAAGAAATGTGTTGTATAAAATATGGTTTTAACTGGGGTTGCTGTTAGGAAACAGCTGCTTTTTCTGGAAGAATCATAGAATGTCTTAGGTTGGGAGGAACCTTAGAGATCATCTTATCCAACCTCCCTGCCATGGGCAGGCATGCCCTCAACTAGCCCAGGTTGCTCAAAGCCTCATCCAACCTGGCCTTGAACATCTCAAGGCAGAGGGCATCTGCAGCCTCTCTGCTCAATCTATTCCAGAGTCTTGCCACCCTCGGACTGAAGAATTTCTTCCTAAGATCTAATCTAAATCTGTTCTCCTTCAATTTAAATACATTTCCCCTTGTCCTGTCGCTGGACACTCTTGCAAAAAGTCCCTCCCCAGCCTTCCTGTAGGTTCCCTTCAGGTATTGGAAGGCAGTTATAAGGGCACCCCAGAGTCTTCTCAAGACTGAACAATCCCAGCTCCCGCAGCCTGTCCTTGTAGCAGAGGTGCTCCAGCCCCTGGATCATCTTTGTGGCCTCCTCTGAACACACTCCAACAGATCCACGTCCCTCTTATGGTGGGGACACCAGAACTGGATGCAGTATTTGAGGTGGGGTCTCACAAGAGCAGAGTAAAGGGGGAGAATCACCTCTCTTGACCTGCTGACCACACTCCTCTTGATGCGGCCCAGGATGCAGTTGACCTTCTGGGCTGCGTGAGCGTGCTGCCGGCTCATGTTGAGGAAAAACACAAAAAGAGGAAAACCTTAAGCAGAAGTAAAAACAAGAGAGGTAAGACAAGAAAAGAGGAAACGTTAAGCAGAGGTAAAAAAATATAGATCTTTGGAGATCTAATGAGCTAGTTACGCTTTTTGGACAAACCTACCCTTATGTCAGGGTCTTTTAGGATTCGGAAAGGTATTCTGCAAAAATACTACTGTCATGAAATATTTTTGCTGAGATACTCATGGAAAATAAATGCATTTGGGATAGTTAAATTAATTCACAAATACAAACACACATTTATTGCAAGTAATGTGTAGGCTAAATCTTGCTATGATATCTACTATGAACAATATTTTTTTCAGTTGAGAAGCACTTAGCAAGACTGAAAGATCTCTTTCAGCAAAAAGCTAAGCCATTTTACCTGCATTTAAGTACTTGTGTAGCTCCTTTGATGTTGGTGATATAAATTTTTGAATCGAAAATGTGCTGCTTATTGTCAAGACATGAAAAATTTTGCGGTTAAAGCCTGAAATCCCTTTCATGGTTTTGTCTCTTTCCTCTTCAAGTGCCTCTAAGTCCACCGGCAAACTTGAAATTTTCTGATGTTGGCCACAGTAGTGCCAAGTTAACATGGGATCCTGCTTCCAAAAATGTAAACGGCTATCGCATCATGTATGTTAAAACAGATGGAACAGAAACCAATGAGGTAAAGTATTAGCAGCTCTTTTCCCTTAACCAATCTCAGAGCTTACTAAACTTCTGTAACTGTTAGGGGTAACTGTTACAATCAAAAGCTACCTTTCAAGCTGTAACAAAAGATTTGACAGAGAATTCTGCCACTTAGTGCAAATAAGAGTTTGCTGAGTCAGGTGTACGTTTGGAGTGGATCATGTGTGGGGGGGACAGTACTCTGAACTTCCTAGAGACCAGAACAGTCATTGCTAGTGCACGTAAACTGAAGGGAGCTACTCAAGGGAACAATATTTTGTAGGTGCAGGATCTTGCCTGCATGTATGGTACGGAAATATTTATTCTTCATTCAGCCTAGATAATGAGACTTTCAATATGTCATGGCCTCATGCTCATTCACAAAGACTATCTGAAGGCTGTGCCACATTTTCTTAACATGTATTGCTTGAATTATATGTTGAAAACTCTCTTCCTGGAAAGAGGATTTGGCTTGAACAAAATGATAAGACTATACCAAGATGTTCTGACTTAGACTCTCGCATTTAATAATTTACTTACGCAATATTCAGTTATGCCTTGTTACTAGTGGCGCTTTGTAATAGCTTTTAGAGGCATGAATTCTGTGACAGTATGAAAAATTGGATGGGGTTTTATTAATACAGAAATCTGAAATAACACAGAAGAAGTTTTAAACAAATAATTGCAGTAAATGGGTCCAATTATTAAAACAGGCCAGATCTCTTACAAAATCAATTATCATGGGTTACATAGTGCTCCAAAAAAGTCTTTAACAGTAGTTCTGTGTAATTGTGTTTCTCAGACCTATCTGGTCTTTCTTCCATACAAGATGGAATATTTATATTAAACTTCAAGAAACTGTTTTCAAGTTTAGAAGAGAGCATGCCTGTGCAATGTTCTGTGTCTTTTCTTTCTGCTAGGTCCCTTAAAATTTGAATTTTAAGTCACTTGACCTCTTCCTATTGATTACCCATAATATAGATAATACGTCTGGCTGTACTTTTCACAATGGTAATTGAACTTCTCAGACTTGTGTTAATATACTTTATAGCATCAGTGATTGTTCAGTAGGCTTTTATCTACCTCTTAACTTTTTCTTTATGTCTGTTCAAAGAGCAGGTGGCATTTTTTTTGTTCGCTCCTCATTGGTAGCACTTCCCCTGTGATGCCAAGCTAATGTGACACCGAATAGTCGGACTGATGATAAACTGTCAGGTTATGCAGCTTCAAGTTTTATATCCCTGGCAAAGTCATGTTAACTGCAGCCTGGCTAGAGACTAGACAAAACTGTCGTCTTGTCTCTTGACAAATGTTAAACATAACGGTTTATGCAATGATTATCCGTGATAAGGGACTGGATTCAGTAGCCCAAAGAGTTGCTTCTGCTTCTAGGTTCCTGAACATGCAATGCTGGTATGTTAGCTAATGAGTTATGCATACTAACTCTGAATTCTCCTTTTTTCTAGTTTGTCATAAGCAAAATTTTCCTTTTCTCTAGTTTGTCTATTTCAATTGATTTTGTCAGCTTTTATACTTCACAGTATCACAGTATCACAGCATGCTAGGGATTGGAAGGGACCTCAAAAGATCATCTAGTCCAATCCCCCACCAGAGCAGGGGGGGATAGTTCATAGTTTCATAGTTCATAGTTTCACAGAATTTCACTACTGATTACGTGAAATTCTTTTCCTATATCATTATTACCCAGTAGAATTTCAGACACTGATAATGTAAAATTTATGAGCGATATCTATTGCAAATTATGCTTTCTCTAGGTGGAAGTTGGTCGTGTTTCAACCCACACTCTAAAAAGCCTGACATCCCTTACAGAGTATACGGTTGCTATTTTCTCCCTTTATGATGAAGGACAATCTGAACCACTTACTGGCAGCTTTACCACAAGTAAGTATGTCTGATCTTTTTGAAGGTTTTCCAAGAAGGATTTTTATACTTTCTTACTTTACCAGAAAGTAAGACTAGTAACAGCTAGTGTCTGTGACAGAATTCAGTTATATGGAATCCTTTCTGTTGTTTTCATTGGAGATTTTGGCTTCTTTGCTCTCTTATTATGGGGCCACTTGCATCTTTACTTGTGGGAGTAATCTCCTGACATCATGAAAATGTTTGTGTGGCTAGGGTTCATTTCCTAAGTCTTTCCACAGTCAGCCATTTTCAAGCATCTTTTATTGCAATTAGGTAGTAAAGCAATTGCCTCTCAGCTTTCTGAATCATCGAATATGATGGCATTTATCTCTCCAGCTGAAGTGTGATGAATTTTGAATCAAATATTTAGCCCATGAACTATCTAGGCAATAAATGGTAAAACCTCATATATGTACAGATATACCTGAACACCAAAAGGAGGAAATATAAGACATTTCAGGCTCCTGTAGTATGTTTAGCACAGTTATGATGTCTGTAACTAGTTCTACATTAAATAAGTGATGAATGACACTTATTAATGCTTTCCAGTGTAGCAATGGGAAGAGAAGGACTTTGAGGGAGCAAAGAGAAACATGAGGTAGAAGAGAAGGGAGAACATACATGTATGGAATGAGGTTGATATGCAAACTGTGAATGGAAATGTACACAGAGTGTCTGGAAGGGGCAGAGTGGTACTTTGCTTTGAGGTAGAGCAAAAGAAGAGAGCATGTTGCACAGAGCTCTGAGCAAAGGGCAGGGACTGAGGGGTGTGTGGAGCTCCATTAGTGGAGAGAGTACAAGGAGGCTTGCCCAGTTAGAGTAAATAAAGAGTGTGTATTGCACATTTTTGCCTCCCTAACTAAAGAACTACTTCCCTCAGTACAACAACTGTGCAAATAATCTATAGTGCCTTTGTTATCTACTTCCCATTTTATACTTGTACCAAACTACAAGTACAGTGGTATGTGCACGTAAAATAATGTTGTTGTCTATGCAAGTCTCAGAGAATAATTTACTCTCACTTTTCTTTTGTGTAATGTTTTGTAGAAAGAGTTCCAGCTCCTCAGCATTTGGAAATTGATGAAGCATCAGTGGATAGTTTTAGGGTCAGCTGGAAGCCCACCTCGTCAGATACTGCTTTTTACAGATTGGCATGGATTCCTTTGGAGGGGGGCGACTCTGAAGAGGTGAGTTGCCTTGACTTTCTAAGGATGTGAAATGAAAAACAGGTTTCCCTTCTGAGGACACCTATGCTGCAGTTTTTGCCAATGGTGTATGGCCAATTGGTTTACAGAAAAATCTGCCCCACTGCAAATCTCTCTGAATCAAAATCACCCCAATATTCAAGGAAGTGTAGAAAGCAGAGATCTTTTGTGAATAATCAACCTAATCTGTAAGATGCCAGCTGTCATAGAACTAGCATTGCTGTTTGATGCTCCTTCAGTTTTTAGAGGTTTGTGTTCTTCAGTTATCTGTGAAGGTGGTGATGGTAGCTGAGCAGAGCAGCGATATCTTCACATAAGGCTCCATATTTGTCTAATGTGCTGGCCACAGCAAAATTGCCCGTGAAGCCTCAGTTATGTAATGTTACAAAGGGAAAAGTTTACATGTAGTTAATTTATTAGATTGTTCTTTTATTCCTATTTACAATTCTTTTTCTTTTTCCCCAACAGGATGTATTTTTTGCTCTAAGCCCTTGTGTGTCTTCTCCATATTGCCATTTTCATCAGTCTGAATTTGAAAATGATTTTTCATCCCTTTAGCTTTTCCCATTTTCTTTTTCAGAGTAGAAAAAGACAAATACTTTCACTTTCCCAGATTTTCATTTTTTGTAGTCTGTCTCATTTCTTCTTTCCCTTTCTTTCTTTCTTTCCTCATTATTTTGACTTCTTTTGTACTCCTCCGTCTTTAGTGACTCTCTCAAACACCTTGCACTCTTGGCATCCGCACTACAGAGAGTGCAAACTGTTGATCTGGGTGCAGAACTCAGTGAGGAAGATGACATTTCCCACCTCGCCCTAGGTTTCATGCATCATTTTGCCGTCCTTTAGCACAGAAGTCAGTCGTTGCAACTGTGGCATTTTTTTCTGTAAGTTTAGCTTAGTCTGAGTCTTCCCTCCCTTTCACCTAGAGAGAGGTAGTCATGCAAGGAAGAAAGAAATTACAAGAGTGAGCAGGGAGAAGGAGTTGGCAGATGAGTGAGTGGACACGCGTCATCCCCATAACATTTTTTTTGTGCAGTAGGTGAACTGATTTGTTTCTGTTTAAGTTCCATTGAGTAGCTGTTAGTGAATCTCTTTAAGCCATGGGCATTTTAAAGCGCGATTTATATCTGTCTTCTTTGAGTGTGCGAATAAATGATCAAGAAATATTTGAACTGCTGAGGCTCCACTTGTTCATTGTATTCCCTAAGAGCTGTTGGAGGCCCAAATATTTTAGGACATGGAAATATTAAAAATACCTGAGCAGCTTTCTTGTTCTCCTTGCATGACCTCTCTAATGGGGTCAGGCCTAGGATAGCACAGTACCTCCAGGCTGTTGCCTCTTTAAGCTTCTTTCCCAGCTAAGTGATCAGTCATGCAGAGAAGCGACATGCACTCCCCCTGTCTTTCTCCCAAGACCCAACTTGCCAATTAAGCGAGTGGGGTCAGGGGGTGGTGGTGAGGATTACACACCTCTCATCTGCCTTCACCCACACTGCTGGTGGGTTAGAAGCATTCAGTGGGATGTTCTGTAAAAAAGGCAGAATAAATTTAAGAGTGACCTTTTATTTCTAGGTTACAGTAGAGAATGCATGCTGTTATACTCGCGTGCTTCTTACTGTTCTTGCTTCTGTTATTTGTCCTCTCCACTGGAAGTTCAGCACTCTGTGTTCTTTTTTTTTGTGGTCTTCTCTGCAGGCTAAATTAGCAGGGAGTGGAGAGTGATGCTTCAGAAAGTATGCCAAAGTTATGTGTGAGATTAGTAACTATGTATAGAAACTTTATTGTGGTTTGATACATGACTAGAGGCTCTGGGGAATGGGAAAGGAAGATACTACTTATACCAAGTTAGTGTACAGCGAGACTCACTCAAGCTTGTTTCTGAAGTTTTCCGTAGAAAATCTGTGCCAGAAATCGTGCGGTGTGGGCTGCCTCATTCATTACTTGATAGCTGAAGAAGTCATGGCTTCAACTCATTTCTTTCTGCTTTTGTTTTCGGTATCTGAGTTCAGAAGGTCTGTGATTTGTTTTATGGGTTTCTCTTCCCCTGGACCAATTCAGGAAATCTCCTGTGGTAATTAAAAAAATAAAGTAAGGTTCACTGTTTCTGCTGACTGCTGTAGTAGATTTTAAGCAGCGCAGATCTATTATTCCATTTCCATTATGAGTCTTTGATTCTGTGTATACAGTGGCCACCTTTAAAACCTTGCCAGTGTTAACCTAGAGATAAGTTCTTTCCCTGTAGGATCTGTGTGCATAGCCTAAAATCTATTCTTAAAACTGATCAGCCTATTTCAACAGAATAATTGCTCAGGCTCCTTGCATTCTACTCTTCAGTCCCTTTAGCTCCAACTCCTGCCCATCTATTGATGCCTTCCAATCAAATAAATGAAACACACAAAAATCTGAAGTGAAACCTGCTGCTTACAGTTAACATTGCACATATGAGTCTTCTGATGCTGTCATAGATAGAAATAAGGAAAATTACTTCTTAAAACTGCTCATCAGCATATCTCCCCTAATCCTCAAGTTGCAGCAAGTTGCATTTGGATGTGTGGAACCTTAAATCAGATTAGAATTCTGGTGTAGAAACAGCATTTTGTAAGACTATGGAGATGCTGAATACATTTATAACAGTGCTTGAGTGGTAGAAATATGAATGAAAGGTAATCTACTCTGTTATCTTGCTTTCGTTGGTGAAATAAATTGAATTTTAGTGTTTTTCAGATTAAGTGCATATGCTCATCTTTAGCAATTAAGTAGTTGTAGGTGAAGAGTGAAAGACTACATGTTAAAATAATCAAGACAGCTGTAAAATAATAAATACATTTTAAGTATTCTTGACAGGTTTTTTCCCAGATGTACTCTGTGATACTTTTCATTTCAATAGAGCTAATAAATTCTTGGGGCAGATCTGAGTGTAGATTTCATTTATTTAAAAGGACAAGCCCTTTTCCTTTGCTCGTTTCAGTCAATTCATATAAATTAATCAGACACAGAACTGATTTTCTTTTAATCTTGCTGTATAACTTAGGTTGTCATAAATGGAGATGCAGACAGTCACGTTATTGAGGGTTTGTTGCCCAACACAGAATATGAAGTTTCTCTGCTGGCAGTTTTTGATGATGAAAGTGAAAGTGAAGTTGTTGCTATTCTTGGAGCAACAGGTAAGACAAACTCTCAGTTGCAACTTTGAAAGATGTTTAAGTGATTTAAATTTAGTGCTTGTACCTTATATATATAGGCCATCCTTGAGTAGCTATGGTATTGAAGAATGTGATGGTTTAGCACCAGGCCTTTGCTGATGGTATTTTTTGCTTTTCTTATTTAATATTATGTGGTAGATGGCACTGAATCAAAATGATGGTTTGGCTTCCTATCTGGGCTCTGGTATTAATAACCTTTGGACCCGCATAGATATTCTTCCATCCTATATTTCATTATTTAGTCTTTGAAAAAGGTTCCTTATGAGAAGATATATTGAATTTGAAGAGAGGGTTCAAATGTTTTAAAGTAAATAATTTAAAAGAAATTCATTTAAGATGTTTGACATTTACTCACTGGAGGTGAATTCCCTCTTACCTGAAATAGTCATCCAGAAAACTTACACAGGCATTCTGTGACATTAACATGGAAGTAGCAAAAATAAAACTTGAAAATCATGCACAGAGTATTTTATATTTTATAATTAAAACAGAGGCCAGCATTTCAGGTAGATTGCTCTGTATATTCTCTTTTTACAAACTGTGACCTGGTTAAGTGAACAACTATATTCTTCATGTGTAAATTCAAAAGTTTGTTTGATTCTTAGTAATTTAATTGCAGACTCAATCTTGAGCCTTCTGTTAAGACAAGAAGCCGCTACCCATCCAAATGGTGCTGCTATTGCCCAGTGTTGCTGAATTTACTTTCTGTTTTTGACTTGGAGAGAAGTGAAAAACCCTTAAAAAACTTTCAACTTGATTAATCTGACAACCTTAACAAACAGTCATATTTTGTAGTTCAGCCAGAAATGCATTCTTATTTAATTGTACAGATTATAATTATATCTCATCTGGAGGTCTGTGTGCTAATCCTGCAAATATATGTGCCTAAAGGAAACTAAATGAGTAGTCCCCTTGTAGGATCTGAAATGCCTGAAGCGTGTGGGAAGCTTGTAGGTGTGAGCGCACAGTTTCATTGTCATAATTAGAAATACAAGAGAAGTACCATGATTCTGTGTTTTGTTACACTGTTAGTGAGCTGAGTATTGTTTTGCAGTTGCAAGGACTACCGCAATACCTACCACGGTGACTACTACCAGTACCGCAACTTCTAAGCCTACCACAGCAGGTAAAACAGAATGAACATCCACAGTTTAAATGCTGAATGCAAAGAGCTAACACTCACCACAAGCACGCCCAGATCTAGGGACAGAGAGTTGTGATATTACCAAGGAGCCAATAACCCCAGTTCCTAGCTTGAGTATCGAGTTCAATTTTGGGCGCTGCAGTATAAGGAAGCCATTGAGGTGCTGGAGCACATTGAGAGAAGATCAGTAAAGCTGGTGAGGGGTCTGTAGAACATGTCTTATGAAGAGCAGCTGAGGGAACTGAGGTTGTGTAGCCTGGAGAAGAGGAGGCTGAGAGGAGACCTCATTGCTTTCTACAACTACCTGAAAGGAGGTTGTAATGAGGTGGGTGTTGGTCTCTTCTCCCAGGTTACTAACAGTAGGACAAGAGGAAATGGCCTCATGTTGCACCAGGGAAGATTTAGATTAGATATTAGGAAAATATTCTTTACTGAAAGAGTGGTGAGGCGCTGGAAGAGGCTGCCCACGGAAGTGGTTGAGTCACCATCCCTGGAGGTGTTCAAAAAGCGTGTAGATGTGCAACTTGAGGATATGGTTTGGTGGTCGTGGTAATGTTGGGTTGATAGTTGGACTAGATGATCTTAGTGGTCTTTTCCAACCGTAATGATTTTATGATTCTAATGGTCCATGTGGTCAGCATGCTGCCGTGGCAGGTCTTGTGGAGGTGTAGACTCCAGGCAAGGGAGGTGCAAAGTGCCCGCTGTTGTGCTCCTGCGCAGCCCTTCTGTGTGTGACCAGCTCTCCACACGTGTCGTGTGTGGATGCGCAGCCAACCTGTAACATGGTGCAGGGACCCGAATGATGCCAGCCATATTACACAGGAATGCAGAAACTAATTTGGAAAATTTATCTCTCTGTTTCTCTTTCTTATCATAAATATAAACTTGGTAATGCTTCAGAATTTTATGTAGTTTTAAGGGTTCCATTTGTTTTCCCTGGAGTTAGAAAATTGACTTATCAGGATCAACAGTTCTGGAATATTTTTTTTCAGTAGTATTCTAACTGCAGTGGAGTTTTGATTACTCTAAAGCTCCATAAGCCAAGTAATATAAACAAAGCAGATGGGGTAATATATGTTAATAGCAGTATAGGTTAACTATTATTTTATTATGTCATTAAAGCGTTTATGTTATTACGTCCAAGTATGACTGAACTGGATGGGTTTGCCTCACAGCGGATCTGCAGACTCACTGTGACTTCAGTAGAGCTTGCAGCTACCTGGCAATAATTAGCCCAATTTTAAATCTGAAAATAGAGTTGAAAAATATTAATTAAATTATGTTTGGCTTTAGTTTTTCGAACAGGAATCAGAAACCTTGTTATAGATGATGAAACAACCTCAAGCCTGAGGGTGATGTGGGACATTTCAGATTACAGCGTTCAGCAGTTCAGAGTGACCTATCTCACTGCGGAAGGTGACCGTGCTGAGGAGGCGGTAAGAATGGTCTGTGTGGGTTTTGTCAATGGCTTCATAACCCTCAAAATTGTTTAACAATTGCTAAGGCATAGTCTCTGCTTGCACTCCTGTTGCAATTAATAAAAGATCCATGTTTCATATTGCGGTGAGATTGAACCTTTGGGTTTTTCTGTTTTAATTATATAGCACCTGCTGCACTGCAGGCAACAGCAGTCAAATATAAGATCAAGACCCACTCACACAGATGTTTAAAGAAGTCAGAGTTAAGAGACTAGCTGACAGTCCTCTTTTCCCTGTATTTTTAAAATTTATCTAAGGTTTTGTTTGTTGTTTTTGTTGTTGTTTTGGGGTTTTTTTTACTCCTAGGCTGCCTTATATCAGGAGACTGTGTTTTATCAGCTCTTAAATGTTTTTACAGGACAAAGTTAAGTAAATTTTTTTCCTTCAGCGCTTTTGCTATGCCCCTGAAAATCTCGTTTTATGCTAAACCAGTGTAGTTAAAATTCAAATGCAGAGTTTTCACACTGCTTGTTAACCTAAGCATGTCATAAGAAAGAGAACACTTTATAATCTAAGTGCCTAAGAATAGTTGTTATTTTGCTGATAGCATATGATGATCAATATTAAACTTGTCTTACAAAAAAAAAGTTTCTGGTGATAAAGATTTTGGAAAATATTTGAAAGAATGAAGAATATTACATGTACTCTTTTGTGCATATGGCAAATAATAATAAAGAAGAAGCCCTAGCTGTATTATTTTAAGATTTTGCAATTACTGAGGTAATTTCAGGATTCCAGGAGGCCCAGTGATTTATTTATTTTTTTTTAAAATTGGGAACATTTTAGTATTGCAGTGCTTGGATTCCACGAAAACTAAGTTTTAGAATGTTGAGATAGCTCTATGTAGATAAACTTAAGAGATTAAAATGTATAATTTGAGGTTATTTTATTAGTAAATAGCTCAGAAGGCAAAAATATTATCCACTTCTTCGTATCATTCTCCCTCTGTGTCTATCATGTGACTCACTGCTGTTCACAGAACGTTTATATCCTTTTTGATGCCTAGCAGCTGCCATTTTTAGCCCTTTATCAGACTTTATCAATAAACATATTTCCTAGAAAAATATAAATCAATCTTTTCATTTTTGTTTCATTCATATTTTATGAGACCTTGGTAGAAAATTGCTTTTTAGCCATCTCTTTCAATTATGATCTGAAAATGAACTTTCAATGTCGTGGCTTCTTTTTTGACTGGAAAAAAATTTATTAATTTGCCTCAACTACAAGATAATATAGTATATAACACAGAGGCAAACTTACACAGCATAATGACACAAATTGTACTGTTCTTCTGACTGTAACCCAAAGTCTCTGAAATTCAGATCCCAGATTTGCCATTTCAGCGCTGGGAAGCTTAATCAAGTTCAGTTGGATGATATAAATGTAGTTCTCTTTTAGTATTCAACAACTATTATTTTAAAAGGAAATTAAAACTGTAGGAAAGGTACTCAAATTCTGGCTATCAGGAGGATATTAGAGTTGACTCAAAAGCTCATTGTGTAAAATAATAAAATTTTAAAATTAGGAAGGCATCTTGGTTCTAATTCAGTAAATTATTTAATTTTAAATACACTCTCAAATCTTATTATCTTTGGTCACAATTTGACAAACAGATTAAGCATGTGTTTCATCTTTGAAATTAATCATGTGCATAAATACTTCACTGAAAAAGCAATGGCATAAGAACATGCTTAAAATTAAGCACAATTTAAATGCAAGGAATGTATTTTATCATGTGGTTTCAAGCAACTAGGAGGTGCAATGCAGATGTCAATAAAACGACACAGATGTTCAATTTTTAGGGGAGTGCTTATGCATTTAAGTACATTTCTTAAGCAGAACACAAGCTTTGTGGAATTTGGGCTTAAATGTACAATAGTGTGACAATTCTGTGGTGGATGCTTAAGATTTTGGCTCTGGTTTCAGTGATATAAATTTCAGTTACTCCTCCCATTCCATAAAAATATTAGTAGGCTTTTTAATTCTTGATGCAATTGCATGAAAACCAAGGTCTAGAAAATGTAATGGAATACTTTTTGTTGCAGAGCGATCAAGCCCTCAATGGCATGCGTGTTCTTGGGTGTGCTGTGTGTACTGGAAGGATCGCTTTCTTTTTGCTTCCTTAAAGCCAAGAATATTTCTTTCTGCTGAAAACTGTTCTGTAGATGTCTGATTTACACATGTGGGAAAGAGAGAATTTGCAACACTTGGCATCCCTTCTCCCTAAAAAAATGAAGAAATTGGTTGTTCTGTGTTTCAGAAACTTGATTTGTGTGTTCTAAGTATGAAAGAGTTTAGCATGGGAGTCTTATGTGCACATGTATTTAGATGATTTTGTCAAGCCTTGATCAATGAATGACAAGGTGACAAGCCTGAACACCTGCATGTACTAGATTAATTCTGGGTATCACTTGCCAAAGTTACAAGTAGTTTGAATATATCCTGAAGCATTAAAACTGGTGAGAGCTTTCTTGTCTGAGTTATGCTTCAAAAAATTTTGCTCTGCCATCATCATATACCTCAGTCTTCTTTGAAGCAAGATGACTCTCTTAGGCTCAGTTTCTGCTTTTCCCCTCAAGTTTAAAGCGCTTACAGGCCTCTCAACTTCTTGCCAAGTATGTGTGGTTGCTGGCTCAGGTGATAGAGTCACACAATGAGTATGGGCCAAGCAGGGTCCAAAATGTGAAGTTGGACCCTGGGACTGTTGTTTCCAACGTCACTTCAGAGAGCAGGTTTGGTTCAGGAAACATAGAATTGTTTTTACTTTTTTATCATTTCTCCTACATGTGCTAGGTAGCTCTCATTCAGGCTTTGGAGGCTCTCTGAGAGAAAAATTTTACCAACAAGTTAAAAGATTGCAAGGCTTTACTTGGGTGCCTCTACCACCTGTATTGACCTGCTTATACCTGACAGAGGTTGGAGTCAAGGTGATTCGTTTTGGTCCCAAAGGTGAAATTAAGACACAAATGGTGTCAGATGTCACAACAGCTAAACTTTTATTGACTAACAACCACTGGAGAGCGATAGGAAAGAAAGATAAGGAAAAGGAAAAGGAAAAGGAAAAGGAAAAGGAAAAGGAAAAGGAAAAGGAAAAGCAAAAGCAAAAGCAAAAGCAAAAGCAAAAGCAAAAGCAAAAGCAAAAGCAAAAGCAAAAGCAAAAGCAAAGCAGTAAAATGTTTAAGATAGCAAGAAATATAGCTACCACCACAGATCCAGTGACATCTCGCAGGTCTGCCTGTTTTGATTCAGTGGGGCAGATCTCTGAAGAATAGCTGTTCATGGTGACATTTTGTAGTGTCCCAAGAGCTGCTTTGCCTGTCCTCCTGTTTAGGACGCACGCATATGAGGGTCATCAGGAGCGATCTTCACCCCCTCCAGCGTCACCACAGTCGGTGGAGCATGCGTAGGTGTTCAGAGGGCCCACAGTATGACTTAACAATTTGCATACTCTTGGGCTTTTGGGCCTGGAAGAGAGCTGCCTTATCAGCAGTTACACCATTAGGCTTGCAAACCGCAGCCTTGAAGTTTCTCCACAGGGAATTTCAGCAAGATTGAGACAAACAGTTTCTTTGTGGGAAATTTCAGCAAGGTTGAGACAGACACCATAGTCTCTTACACCACCACCATTGTGATACTAATTTTTGAGCTTCTGGCTGAAATATAGTGATCTATTGAAGAGTTTCAGAAATAGCTGCTTGTGGGGAAACCTTGAACTGTATTGAAAGCGGTAGTGTGTAATTCAGTGGGTTTGAAACATTTGCCCTAGTACACCCAAAACTACATGGATGGATTTCTATGGCTTCTCTACTTGTACCAGGGTGTTTGGTTGGACATCTGTTGCAGATCTTTCTGCTTCATGGCAGTTTGAGTCCTCTGCCGTTTGTGAGATGCATTCCTACTTCCTCTCCTACATAGCTACCTTCATCTCCTTGTTCCCAAATTAAATGCAGATGGGACAAACATATTTTATTGCTACTTACTCAGTTCATGTTTCCCTATCTCCTGCATTTATATTCCTTCCTCCAAGGAAGGAGTTTTTTGTTTCCAAAGAACATAACAGTCAACCTTTATTAATGGGCATAGCTTTGGACAATCATATTCAGTGGTTTATGCAGCTGTAGTGGCCCATAGGTTTAGAACAAAACTGTGTTAGCCCCATAGGCATGTGCTTCTTTTTGTTTTACTCAGGTGTAACTAGTAGATCTATTAAAAGGGTGAATAATTTAATTATTTTAATTTTACCATAGAACATCACAAATATTTGAAAAATGCAAGCAGTACAACAATACTAATGGAACATGGTGTCAGAGATCATGTAAGATATGAAAAGGTTCTGGGCCTGGTGATCAAGCTTGATTGCTTCTGTTTATCTGACCATCCAGGTGATGGTGCCTGGGAGACAAAACACGCTTCTGCTTCAGCCCCTGCTGTCTGATACAGAATACAAGGTTACCATCACTCCCATCTATTCCGATGGGGAAGGAGTCAGTGTCTCAGCCCCTGGCAAAACTCGTAAGTATAAACTTTCTGCTTGTCTTTGCCCAGGATTATGCATGAAGAAAGGCTTACTATTTTGGCCTTCTTTCCTTGGCTGTAGTAATGTATTCTGGTGTAAATGTGGGCTTATTTTGCATGACTTGTATGATTTGAGCTTTATATTAATCTCAGTTCATTGATTTATAAACAATGGGTTGCTTCTAATTGACAAATTGTATTTTATATTCAAATAACATGAGCTTGCAAAAACTTGTTGAGTAATAAAGCTGGTGGCCCACCAGGAACAAGCCAACTAATGCAGAAAATAAAGTAAACAGAGCCTGACTGGGATAGTATCAAGGCAACCATTGTATTGTTAATTTTTCTTTTGTGCAAGTTCATTACTTCCTAAAGGTCATTAGAAATGCTTCTGAACTTTTTATAAAAGTGATTGCACTATCTCTAGAGTTCTGACCAAGTACCAAAAGATCATTCAGCTGTAGCTTAAGTTCCGTCTCTACTGTATATTGGTGAAAAATAATCTCATTGTGCGCTGCTAGCCATGATAGTGTAATTTTATTGAGTTATTCTCCCAATTTATGTAATTTCTGCCTAAATTGAAGTGCTGTTTGTGCGGAGACTTAAATCACTTGCCATTGCTTTGATTCCATTTGAAAAGGTTAAATGTTCACAAGAGCGTGATTTGTACCATAAAAAGTTTAGTGAACTTGGATTGAAAGAAACTATATAAATAATAGATAGGTCTGTAAATTGTCTTATGTTTTTTAAAAAAATGTAGGGACAAAGTTGGGAATTAATTTGGAAAACCATTGTTTGTTGAACAGTTTTTAATTAATCCTTGGTATATCTTTGTACAGCTTTTTTATATATATCAAATTTAATTCACTGACATAATGCCAAGAATGAATTTGATTAAAGGCTTTCATCCTGGAAACTTTACCTGTAAATCTGAGTATCTGGGTATTACACTATTTCCATGTACTTGTATCAGGTAAAGTTGTAAATCTCATTTTGGTTTCCTTTTAGTACCCCTGTCTGCTCCTAGAAATTTACGTGTCTCAGATGAATGGTACAACAGATTACGTATCAGTTGGGATGCCCCGCCATCACCAACAATGGGTTACAGAATTGTCTACAAACCTATCAACAGTGAGTTTTTAAACTGATTTCTTTGTTTGTTTTTTTCTGACTGTACAGTGTCTTGACATGGTCTTTGGCTGAATTTTGTGCTTACATCTGACAGTTGCAGTTACAGCCTTGAACATGCTATTAACTTACGTGACTCAGGTTTTGATCATGAAAGTTTTGTAGTCACAGAATGATGGAGGCTGGAAGGGGTCTCTGGAGATCGTCTGGTCCCACTCCCTGGTCAAAACAAAGCCAGCTTGGACGAAGGTTTGCTGGACCTTGTCCAGTCGAATTTGTAGTATCTCCAAGGGTGAAAATTTCAAAACTTCTCTAAGCATCTCCTCCAGGTTTTGACTACCCTCACTGTGAAATTGTCTTTCTTAGTATCTGACCAAAATTTTCCATGTTGCTATTTTTTCTGTTTTTTCTTGCCATCTTCCTGGTTGCCCCAGAAGACATTCTGTCTCTATCCTCTGTACCCCCTCCCATTAGGTAGGTGTAGGCAGCAGTAAGATTCCCCTCAGACTTCCAATCTTAAGGCTGATCAAACCCAACACTTTCAGTCTGTCCTTTTATGTCATTTTACTATGACTCTGTTTATTTCAGACTGCCTTTGTCTTTGTGCTCTGCTTCAGCTTCCTTCCCTTCACAATAAAAAGTTTTCATTTCCTTGACTTTTACTCCCACTCTATGCCTCCCAAATACTTGACATTTTATCGATTGCCTATTTTGCCTGTGCCGCATCCTTTGCCCACCCGCATGTTGTAGCTGTACAAGGCACTTGTCAATCTCCTTTAAATTTCTTTAAAAAACCACAGTCCTCTATTGAAAGCAAAACACAAATGTGTGACTGTTAAAGGACTAAAATATTGTCCAAAGGCAACAGTGTTGCCTGGTTTCTGACTGAAGTCTGTGCAGAACAGCTAAGAGAGGTGACAAAGAAGATGTTTGCAGTTCTGATTTGGGAAAGTTTTATTCATTTCCATTTTCATTATAATTTTTACACAGAGTTAAATGATCTTGTTGTATAAGAACCCCTCAGGAACTGTATTCGTGGCTGGCATCTGCTGTCCCCCTGTTGGTTCTGGCACACCATCAAACTGAGGAGATCTTTGGCTGCCTATTTAGGGCAATAGCAAGTCACTGAAGCAGAACAAAAGGGTCTTAACAGATGCCAGTGTCTAGCCCTGCCCTAATGAATCCCACTGCTGAATTTCCCAAGTGTATTGTGGCTTCTGTCCATGCAAGAGCTGAGCAGAGTGTCTCTGTTTTATTGTGTGGTAAAAAAAAAAAAAGTGAACTAAAAGGCAAAAAAATAGCAGTAGGCTTAGGAACATGTGTAATTTTGGATGTGCTTTTGGATGTATTTTAATTACCTGCTAATTCAATGGATGAGCAAACAATTTTGTAATTTATTTCATTTTTTGCAGTTCCAGGTCCTGCGTTGGAGACCTTTGTAGGAGATGATATTAATACCATTCTCATCCTGAATCTCTTCAGTGGAACAGAGTACAGTGTTAAAGTATTTGCTTCATACTCAACAGGCTTCAGTGATGCCCTAATAGGCATAGCCAAAACCTGTAAGAATGATTTCATGCTGTGCAGATGTCTACAGGGTGGTTTTTGATGTAACTATGGCTTTGTGCAGCTCCTTGAATGAATTTTCATGGGGAAGACTTTCTCAGTTGTGTGCAGACTGCTTTCCTGAAATGAAAGTCTTTTTTTTTTTTTTTTAAAATCAAATGATATCAGGCTTTAAAATAATCTGCCGAACACAAGCAAGACAGGAATCATAAAGCAGGTGTTATTATTTATTTATTTATTATTTGCCTAGAAGTAGGTAGAAATCTCCTTAATGGAAAACCTATTTAGTATTTTTTTCCTAGCTCCATGTAAAATATGATTTATTCTTTAGATATCTAAGGCTCTATTTTAAATTAAATTTTGACAGAAATAATGCTGTTATAATGATATATTTATTTGTAGCAACTGAATTTTTGGCTGTATTTGTTATTTAGTCGTAATTAAATTGACCTAAGTTCCAAACTTTTGAGCTCAAGATTCCATTTTTTCCCTTACTGTTTTGTATTTTCTTGACATAATTTTTTTAAGCAGCTTTTTGAAATTACTCATTAAAAATTGGCACAGGTGTTTCACTATAGTTGCTTTGTCATTTTTTTTGGTATGTTTTATTAGATGTGTGAATCTAATTATTTTTTTAAATTTAATTTTCAGTGTACCTGGGTGTGACAAATTTGGATTCCTATCAAGTCCGCATGACTAGTCTCTGTGCTCAGTGGCAGCTTCACAGACATGCTACTGCATACAGGGTAGTTATAGAATCGCTTGTGGGTAAGTTACTAAATCTTTCGATATGCAGCTGCAGCCCAACCCAGAGAACTGAACTGCACAAGTTAAAAAACTGCATGCAGTCGGACTTTGAAATACTGGAAATGGTGGATGAAATAGGGTTGTGTACACACTGAAAGTTTCAGGAGTGGAAGTAGCATTCCTGTCTTTTTATATCAAACAACTCTTGATAACAAATCCTTTTTGTGAGAGTTTTATCTGGCATTAAAGATAGGTGCTTACCTGAGTTTTTCACTGGTGTGAGGCACAGAAGATAAAGATGGATAAAGGATGAACTGAATACATCCAATATTGTAAATAAACGATCAGTGATAGTTCTGTAGGATTAGGATGGATGTGAGAGGAGGGTAGAAGGAGAGGGAAAGCTCTGATTGAATCCAGACCATGCTCACAGAGTTGGAAAAATGTCCAGCTTTGTCTGTTTTCATTCTGTTGATTGTTAATTATAGCCAATAGTAATGTTACTCATCTGGATAAACGTGAGATATTTTTATGTGGCAACATATGGTATCTTGATGCTTTCAGTGCCAGCTGTGTAGAAGATGAATTGCAGCCTCTTCCGTCTCACTGATTCTCAGGTGTAGCCAGAATAAGTTATGGAGAAGTCACTGTTTGTTCAGACTAACTCTCTGTCCCCAGTAGGCATCAATGAGCTTTTGAATGTTGACAAATTAAAAGCTTGGATAGCTTGAGAGAAGTGCAATTAATAACATTCAGTGGGATCTATCAAAGGTGTCATGTAAAGTAATACTGGCTGCAAAAACGTACTGACCTTTCTGTGGAACTGCAAATGGGTGGTGATATGGTTTATTTGAAGGCGTGGAGTACAGACACGCTGTTCAGAGTGCAGAGATCTTGACTTGCAGAAAACAGTACAGATTTCTTTCTCATCTAGGAGCTAGCCAATATTCTGCTTTCATCATACAGAACTGACAGAATTGGTTTAGCTGAGCCGAAAGAGCCTAAATGTGAGCAGAACAAGCTAAAGTGTAAACAATTGCTTCTTATTAACATCTATCGTGAAGAGATTTGATTGTCAGATTGGGTCTGTGTCTTATTCAGGCAGTGATAAATTCTTTTTATACTAATGTAACACCTCCTGATAATCATCACATGCTTTTTTTTTTTTTCTTGGCTGTGAATGACCGTTTGGCATTTTTTGTATATACTCTGAAAAATATGTGATCAATTCCTTGTATTTCACTTCTTCCTGCTACAGATTATGAATTGTGCTGAAGATTTTCTTATTGCTAGTAAAATATGCCTTATGCTATTTCCTGTATCTGAGCTTTTTCCGTTGTCAACATATTTTCTGGTTCAGCATTTGGCGGAATTAATTTTGGAACTCTCTAAATACTATTCCTTAACCAACTTGTTAAGTGGAAGCTGGAATGCAATATCGAGTTCAGTTTCTCTTGCAATTACTAAGCACAGTACAGATTCTGAGAACCAGAGGCACAGACAAAGGATGTCATAGAATTACATAATGCAACAATTCCTCATTAGACTGATAATTTAGGACCAGATCCAAAGCTTGTTGACGACAGTGTTAGTGATTTTTATTAACTTCAGTGCATGGAGTGAAATTTCTTTTTTTCCTGCAGATACCTGATACATCCCTCATCTACTTAATATGAAGGATGAAATGTTACAGAGACCTCTGCACAGAGGTGAATTTGCAGAAATAAGGCAGCATGTAGTTCATTAATTTGTGTCAACCATTTGCCCTTCACCCATTGTCATGTCTCCTTGTTATTTCAGGCTTGAATTACCTTATTCAGTGAAATGGTAAAGAAGTGTTTTAATGGTTTCTTACATAATTACAGATGGGAAAAAGCGAGAAGTAAATCTCAGTGGAGGAACCCCTAGGCATTGTTTCTTTGAGCTGATGCCTGGAACTGAATATAAAATCAGTGTTCATACACAGCTTCAGGAGATAGAGGGCCCTGCTGTAAGCATCATGGAGACAACACGTAAGTAAAATTGATCAGAGTTCAGCCAGCAGCTACAATGTCAGATTTCTTCTGATGTTTTGCCCTTTGCCCACAAATGGGATATTCATACATTGTTTCCTTTAGCTGAGTATTTAATTTTCCAAATACATTGTGACTCCTCCATAGAGGTGCAGGATTCTTACACTGCTGCTGTGTACTACTTGTGAAGTAATATTCATCAGCTGTACTGGACTTCTTAATGAGAAGGAAGCACAGAGCTTTCTTCATGAAGAATCCCACTAGGTGAACATCTGTGACTTTGGAAAAAAAAGTCTGGAAAAATGAAGCAAACACAGCAACAAAGAAAGTTTTGTATCATGTAGCTTTGGTTATTTAGTAAAATTTCACCACTGTTTGTGTAATTTACAGGGAAATGGGACCTTGATACCCAATCTACTTATGCATTTTTCTCAATAACAGAAGTCAGGCAAAAAAACCCCTCATAGTTGTTTAGGAAGGCAAGGTCCTGGTCTCATGAGTTCAAAATACTGCAAAACAAAATACAGGATGAGCAGAGTGAATATTTTAACATTATCTGTCTTTCTTTGAGCCCATTTTCAATCTCAGTGATACCCTTCTCATACTATATTACTTTACACTACAGTGCTGTTACCGGTCTCTCAGGGTAGATAGTGTTTATAATTTTCCTCCTTGTTGTGACCCCCTCACACAGTTACTGTTTCACATAGAAAAAGTTGGCACAGCTGTGTGACTCCACTTCTCAGTTGTCCAGGGCTTGTTCTCAGCAGTGAGGAACAAGACAAGTTTTTGCTTTTTGAAGGAATGTGTTTTGCGCACTCTGCGGTTTGGGGAGTTAGGAGATGAAAGGAAGAACACACCTTGGCCTACATGTCCATATGAGAAAGATGTTTTGTGATGAAGACAAATTGTTCTATCACCTCAGAAGAAAACACTCTTTGGGTGACCTGTACCTCTTTGGTGCTTAGAGAGCAGCTCTTCACATCACCTTACTGCAGTTGTGAGGCTTTCTAAATGGGTCTGGTCTTGGTATGTTTGTGGCCACGAAGATTCTGGGCTTCAGTTGCTTGCAGGTTTCTCAGAGTCTTGTGCCTTTCTCTTCTTGAACCGATGGGAAAACCCACATCAGCTGCAGTGGGCGTTAACTTGGATGTGGACATGAGGCTTGTAATGAATCCCATTTGCTCAAATCTTTCCCAAAGACAGGGATAGGTGCCTTTTCTAAAGTTGTCATACCTAACTCTATCCATTTTCTATAAACGTAATTTATATGTTATAGCAGATAACAAGCATAGTCTCACTTGAAGGAATGATGTTTTGTCACCTGTATCTTCTTAGGCTAATTGCATAGAAAAAAAATGAAAAATATGTCCTTGAATGAACATGTAAGCTTTTCCTCGGATACAGTTGTGGAAGTCAAGACATGTGCATTTTATCTCTGAAAATTCAGCCAAGACTGTTGAAAGGCTCTAAATAGAGCTCTTGCATTCAGCAAAGCTGTAAATCAGTGATCTTGTATTCAGCTAGATCTGTGGGATGTTGTCATTCCAAAGCTTATTTTCATGAGAAGGATGAGACTGTTTTCAGAAACTCTTTATAGTAACCTTAGTAGAAGTTGCTGCAGGCAACAAAGCCGCAGCCCTGTAGAGTTGTGGTTGGAATTGCATTTTTAGCTGGAAGCATAACAAGCCCTTCCACTGAATTCAGTAAACTCTTGATCAGGGCAGGCTGTGATCTGCTCTGAGTGCAGGCACTGACTTGCTTTTGTACAGTCTCTTTGTATTTTGGATTGCAGGTCTAATATCTTCCTTCCAGGGTGGATAGAGACCTACTTTCTGTGGCTAAGGACTGTTTGTGGTCAGAAAGGAAAAGGATGTTGACCTTTTACAAAACAAATTACAGATACTGGGTCACTGCTACATGGTCTCCTATGCTGAGGAAACCCAAAAAGAGGCAGTTCTAGTAGTAGTTCCTTTGTATCATTGTATCATCACACTAAAGTGCAGCCATTAATTGCTTTGTAATAGTGTTATCCTTTTTCAGGTGGTTGGTAGAGGAGGATATTACATGCACATGTTTCTCCCCAATTGGATAACTAGTTGATTAGAGATAATGAATTTTAGATGTGGAGATGAGTAGAAAATGCTGTTTTTAATGTAGATACAATATATTAGGCTTTTAGGCTTTTTAAAACATCCTTTCCTTTTGTTTTGCCAGTGCCGTTTCCAACTCAACCGCCAACAACACCTTCAACACCACCTCCCCCGCCTACAATCCCTCCTGCAAAAGAGGGTAGGTGCTGCATATGTGGGTTTATAATAATAATTTTAAGGTATGATGCAATGTTTTTTCTGTTTCTGATGCTATTTTAGACCTATGAGGATCAGATTTCAACCTGCATTTGCTACAGTGACACTGTTAAAGCAGGTGGCTTAAATTTAATGAGCCAAAAATCTGACATCATTATTGTATCGTTGAAATTAGCAGGAAGGAGTGTTCATATGTGTGAGACTTTCTTTTTCCAGAACTCCTGAACTGTACATATTTTACAACTGAACAATTTTTACAACATCATAGGATAATTAAACTTCTAAAGCAGCATGATTTTAAAATATATGTTACTTAAGGTAATGAGAAAAGTGTTGGCCATATTCAGTTTCTTTTTAGATGTAATCTTCTCTTTCTCATTTGAATGTGTAGTGTTTTGTACAGTCTCATAAGTATTTCTGTGAGGGGAGGATTATTGTTGGAGACTGGGAGTCAAATCCATCAGCTTGAAGCTGGTGGTCTGAACTGATGTACAATAATGGAGAATTTAGTCGTAGAATCATAGAATGTGTTGGGTTGGAAACAACCTTTAAAGGTCATCTTTAGTCCAAGCCCCCTGCAGTGAGCAGGGATATCTGTTAAGTACAGGAAAAAAAGACCTTGTGTTTGTGTTTTAGAACTACGTAGCAGCAGATGTTTTGTTTTGCTTTTTTTTTTTTAATCCATGGAGTAATCAACAGAAAATGAGAAATACAGGTACATATCCAGCTGTTCTATTCTCTGGATTTAGATGAAATATGTGAAAAATCATAACTTTGCTTCAAGACTCTTTGTTTCTGACCCTGAGTGATAGACTTGAATTCTGTAGAGTGTTAAAAGTTCCCAGTTCCTGTGTAAGAGTGAGCAACTTGTGTGAGCAGGTGTGCAGCTCTGCAGGCCATTTTGCATGAGAAAATGCTGAACTAAGATGAGGTAGTGGAAACCTGCATTGCTCCTAAACAGTGCAGTTAAAGGGTGAGCATCAGGCACTACAGAGCTGAGGGTAACTTGTCTGAATGTATTAGTTTCCCACTGGGAACCTCCACAGTTGAATTTCTGTTGTCTTGCTTACTGTGTCATGCGAGGAGTCTGGGATTGCGTAAATTAATGTAGGATTTGACTTAATAGCCTAAATAAAAGCAAAAAAGGATAGCCACATTTTAAAGAACCATTATGGCCTTGAAGTGTAATCTGTGGTAGTGTCTGTCAGCACAGACCATTCACCCCTTGTAGAGCTCAGCTGGTTCTACATCTGCACTCAAGTCAATGCCAGCTTGTCGGTTTGCTAAAGCATTAGTAATGTTAAACAACGGGTTTTCGTGATGGTTGCAATTTCTTAAGTGATTTATGAGATTTCATGAGGAGTTGAGCTCTAATTCCAAAATACTTGCTTTTCTTCCTCAGTGTGCAAAGCAGCCAAAGCTGACCTAGCATTCCTGGTGGATGGGTCATGGAGTATTGGAGATGACAATTTCAATAAAATCATTAGCTTTCTCTATAGCACTGTTGGAGCTTTGGATAAGATTGGTCCTGATGGAACACAGGTAATCAAGATTATGGAAGGCACATGGACTTGAGTGTTTTAGACTAGTAGCAGAAGTAAAATGAATCAAAAAGTAATCAACATAATCTTGCAGTTCTGAAAATTTAAACTGCTTTACAGCAACATTTTTTAAATGTCTTCTTTTATACACACCGTATGGAGAAATTCATGATATAAATTTTGCTAGCATGGAGGCTGAGTATCATTTCAGTGTCCTCTAAATCATTCTAATGAGACTTAAGTTGTGTTAACGTTTTTTGTGTTGGTACTCATTGGTGATGTTTACTTCTAAATAAGGTAAAAATGACATTAATAAGGAAAATGAAACGTTCATTTATTTAAAATCACATGATCTGCAGAAACCACAATGTTTGAAATAAAATATAGTATTTACAGTAATTGTTCTATTCATGTGTTTGTGTAGAGGGATGCTTGAATCTGCTCTGGAGAAGTTTATTGGCAAATATATCACTGTTTTAAGCGTAATCTGTGTGATATACAATTTGGGATAGCATTGAAAATTATTTTTATCTTGGCCAAATCCTGATGAATGCTCAATTTTTACTGTTTCTTGTTATCAGCTATTTTCCCATGGTGCTTCAGAAACCTGTGCACAAGCTTAAGCCAAATCTTGTGAATAGCTCGTTTTAAATCAAGGACACCACTTACAGAATATGAAGTTCAATATATGTTTTGTGAGTTGTAGAGGTTTAGTGTATGTAGAGGTTTAGTATATTTGGGAGAGGCAATGTTTCAGAATGTTCTTGCATCTTTCGATTGCTTGCTTGAGCATTGCTCCCTAGCTGAAGTTGCTTATGTGTAGCTATTAATTTGTGGTGGCTGAATGAAGTCCCTGCAATTCTGTGTATGAGTAGCCGTACGTGTGTGAGCAGCTGTAAGTAGAATTTTGTTTTTTGGCTCAATTGAGAGTGCTTTTGCAAAAGTAGATATTACTTTTCTCATCCTGTTTGCTGCAAAATGAAAACAGAAAGTGTCAGATGGTTGCCAAGGCTGCAAACAGTAAAATTAAACTTTATTTAGTGAAAGCTTCTTAAAGAGAAAAAAAAATTGTCTTTATTTTAAGGATGAAGCAAAATTACAAGATAAATCCTTGTTTTAAATGTGCTGATTCACCTTTTTTCTCATACACTGGGTAGTTCTTTGATAATGAACACATCTTCTGTGTGCACAGGTGGCAATAATTCAGTTCAGTGATGATCCTAGGACAGAATTTAAATTGAATGCGTACAAAACAAAAGAGACTCTTCTTGAAGCTATTCAGCAAATAGCCTACAAAGGAGGAAATACAAAAACAGGTGAGAAAGGGTGTGGTTATGATGGAGACTTTCTATCTGCCGCTCTGTGCAGTATTTCTTTCCCATTTGCTAGGTGGTTTAACTTATCACTGCAAAACCAGTGAGAATCTGGTATCTCTACATTGGAGGTGAAAGGTTAGGCTTTGAAGTCATAAAGTCTTTGTAATCTGCAGTTTACACCCTTCACTCCCTACTGCCCCTTGACCAGCAGTGATGCCAAGGATCAGGGAGGAAGGGAGAGAGGCAGCATGGCCCAAGTGAAGGGCTTTGGGGATTGTGGAAAGGGGGATGGGGATTAATATGAAATGAGCTCGGCAGGTGGAAAAGTGGGAGGGAGCTTGCAGAGCAAAACAGTGGATGGAGTGGAGAGCCTGTTTGGTTATGAGCCAGGACAGTGAAGCCTCAGTGGTACGTTTAAGACTGGGCTGGGGGAAGATGTCTGTTAACTGCATGTCGTTACGTTTTAATTGATCCCTTAAGACAGTTCTCTGATGTGAAGAAATTAAAGATGAGTGCTGAAAGGGTTAAAATATGTTTTACTTGGAAACCATATGTTTTATTATTCCTAGACTGCACAGAAATTTCTTGCAGCTGTTGCATTTTATCTGGTCTCAGTAATATCAAAATAACACATTTTCCGTTCACTCAATACAGTGGTACTTCCAGTTGTTATTTGGACTGTGCCTTATGATCCAGGAAGGGAAGATTTTGTTATCTCTAACCGGCACAGAATGCCCTTTCTCACATCATGTTCCTTGTCTTTACCTTCTGGATTGAAAAATGGATGGCTGAAGCCATCAAATTTTCAAAGATTTGAGTCAAAATTAAACTTTTCTAAATTTTTATTGTAGTAACTGCAGAATACACTCAATTTATAGACTACTTAGGACCCAACAGATTTCTGTTTTTATTGATGTCTAACATATGATATGAGAAGCTAATAGAAATTGTCTTAGTATAGAAATATCGTAGTGAAAGTATGTCGCCATTTTTTTCTGTTTCAGGCAAAGCCATTAAACATGCAAGAGAAGTCTTGTTTACTGGAGAGGCAGGCATGAGAAGGGGCATTCCAAAGGTTTTGGTTGTCATTACTGATGGGCGATCACAAGACGATGTAAACAAAGTCTCCAGAGAAATGCAACTAGATGGTAAAATCTGTAGTTTTAAAGAATATTCATGTTTTCTTTTTTCTCATTAATGATTGCTACATATGTGTGGGTATAAGGGTAGCTTTTGCCCTTGGGAAGTTTTCCAAGTTTAAATAAAAACATCGATTGCTGAGAAACTCAGAATATCACTAGGATATGGGTAGATTCTGGATTTATTTTGGTGCTTAAAGTTAGTAGTTTTCATTTTGACCGGAGTGCTGAAGTTGTGTAGTAGTCAATGAAACTGCTTTTATGATGAAGAATTTAGGGGACATGATCCTGAGAATGTGCACTGTCATCTATGAAGCATAGTCTTGTGGTTACCAGCAAACTAAACTCTTTTGTTTTCTATACAAGAAGTCCTTTGAAAATTCTTTCATACTTTCATTTACTGCTTCTGATGTCCTCTCATGTTACACTAATTACCTTTAGGGATTTGTTTTAAAGCACTAATTTTAGAGCTTTAAGCAGTCACACAGTGTTGTGAGTCTAACATAAGAAGAACTGGGTTGGTTGTTGTAGAAATGTCTGATACTGAGATTTGTATCAAAACCCAAAGGGCAGAGTGTGCCACATGGAACGGAAGTAAAGGTGGAAGAAAAGAGCTCTCATTCTTTTATTGTGAGGAAATCTAAGAAGAAATTACATTTGGGCTTTTTTATTTATGCCTTTAGACTTTGGCAGCTATGAAGTTACCAGTGTGTATCACTGAAACCCAGTGCAATCACTGAGCTTGGCTGCCTGCTTGTATTACTGCTAGATACTGAGTGCAGCACCTTCATAAATAAAATTGTATCACGAAATACCAGAGCTTGTATAACTTGTTTTAAGTAGTAATCAGGAAAACACCATAATTGTGAATATATTGGAGTCTATGTCTAAGCTGGACAAAAAACCCATCAACTGTCAGGTAAGTCTTGCAATTGCCTTATTAACTATCAGACTGGCAACGACCTCGAGAGGAGACGGCATCTGGTGGGGGTTCAGTTGTTGACTGGAATGTGTCACCTTGGGCAAGTGACTCCCTTTCCCCCACGTGCTTTGTGTAAGCTGTGTGTTTGGGCTGTAGCTGGGTTGGTGCAGGTACTGACTTGTATCCGTGATACGGGTTGGCATGACGGGGTTCTGATCTTGGATGAGATAAGATACCACTGCAATATATTAGGTCAATGCTCTGTTAGGCTAAAAGCTCTGCAGAAGGTGATGAATGCCCAGGGGCCTCATTCAAACTTAGGCAATGTTGCTTGACTGGGGTAAATTTGGGAATGAGCCACGCAAGAGCAGTACCTCCATTAACAGTTTTCAGCCAGGTGTAGGCAGGTTCTTTCTTTATCTTTTATAGAAAGGGAAATGTTGACAAACTCTCAGCTAGTTTTCTTCTCCTCAAATACATAGGATACAATTTCCGTTTAATTTATATCTTTTAAGTGAGGCTCAAATTTTAAAATATATTAGCGCAGAATATATAGAACGAATTCAACTGTTTGGTTAAGGTGCTCGTGAAAGGAGAATGCATTTATGTTGGTGTTCACTAATGAGGCAGCCTTGGCTTGAAAACTCTGATTAACATGGTACAGAACAAAATATGTAAAAGATCTACAGGAAATTAATTTCTGTGCTTTGTATTTATGGTATACCTGATACATGGATTTTTTTGTG
This sequence comes from Apaloderma vittatum, assembly GCF_000703405.1. NCBI lineage: Eukaryota > Metazoa > Chordata > Aves > Trogoniformes > Trogonidae > Apaloderma > Apaloderma vittatum. The sequence continues at coordinate 40,705 of NW_009693037.1, read as the reverse complement.
CGTATTAGAGTATGGCATTAAATTAGAAAAGCATTTAAACATATGATAAGACTTTAAACTACTATGTAGTCTTATATTTCTTCAAGAAAACTTTTAAGCATTAACTTTAATTAACTGATTAAGCATAAATAGCCAAAAGAAATATTTCACAGAGAATGTATTACATGTATTGTAGATTACATGCATGAATTGTCTTGTGTTATAGGATAATAATAAGATTTCCACCGTTCTGTTTAATCAGGAAAGGAGCCAGCGCAAATAGAATTGTGTTCATATTATATTTCCATGCTCTCAGTGAATGACTCACAAGAGTTTTTTTTGTTTTACAGGTTTCAGCTTTTTTGCTATTGGAGTAGCTGATGCTGACTATTCAGAATTAGTTAACATTGGCAGCAAGCCCAGTGAAAGACATGTCTTCTTTGTGGATGACTTTGATGCCTTTACAAAGATTGAAGATGAGCTGATCACTTTTGTTTGCGAAACTGCATCAGCAAGTTAGCCTTTTTGACTTATACTTCTAAAATAATAAGTTCTAAATACCAGGGAGTGTAGCTATTTTTTATTTTTATTAAGATATATTCTTGATCTTTTTAACATAATTTACTGCAGATATTAGAACCCTAATATTATTTCGATAAAAAATTAAGGAAATGAAGGTGTTGTGTCTTCAAAATCATTAATGGTTGCTTGCTATAAATCCAGAATACATCCATTCATTGTCAGAAAGTTATTTTAGAGTTGAAACATTGTTAATGATTCAGAATTTAGTCATTAAAAGTTAATTACATTTTATTTTCTTAACCATTACCTTAACCATCTGTAAGAGTGAATTAGCTACATTCATTATGACTCAAATCACATGGCTAATTTATTAATGGAGAGCTAATCACTAGTGTTTGTATTATCAGAGAAACTAGAAGAGTTGTAGCCTAAGGAAAAACATAAAACATGCTCAAGCTCTTTGAAATCTGTGAAAATGCCACACTTCAAACTCTGTATGAAAGTGCAGGGAAAGATATTCTGGAGCAACACCTAATGGTTAGAGGTGAATAATTCACGTGCTTTTAGGTGTGTGCCCTCAATGCATTTTCTTATACGTCAGCCAGGAAATAGGCAGCTTATAGCTGATGTTAATCATTTGTGATTGTAAGGAGTCCTTGGGCGTAGAACTGTGAGTTATCATGGGACAGAGCTATCTGAGCTGGTGAATGCAAATGTGTTCCTTATGCCCGGTTGATTCTTTGGTTTCGACCATAAATTCTACTTTCAATGGTAGAAAACACTTTGAATGTTGAGAATACTCAACAGTAGCATTTTTTGGTCACTTGTGCTTGTATTCTGAAAGTGATGTTCAAATATGTGTATCCTGGTGTGCCATATATGGTGCCCTGCATCTAGGCTTTTTGATTCACCAGGGCACCTTCCCTGGAAGACATTAATGTGCTTTATTCCTTAACAGGAGAAAAATAAAAACTAGATTTACAGCTATTTAAAATAAGCGTGCACATCTTAAGGACTGTGTGCAATTCTGGTCTCTGTTGTTCATGAAAGCTGTTGTGGAGTTTGAAAAGGTACTGAAAATACCAGCTAACGTAATTGAGCTTGAGCTTGAGTTAGACTGGAGAGGCTTGGTTAAAACCTAGTATAAGATATTTTTACACAGCAAACAGTGAATTTGTTGCCACAGGAGATTGTGAAGGCAGGTTCATAGAAGGATTACACAAATTTGTGACCAACAGATCCATGAAGAGGTTTTGGGTGGAACGCCCAGGGAGATATCCTTTAACATCTTTGCTGCAACCCTTGCTGGTCCTGAGGAACATCAACTGGATGGCCAGGCTTGCGGCCCCTTCCTGAACAGTTTCTCCTCTTGCTGCTGTTGGGGATAGAGTACTGGGCTGAGTGGGTCCTTTTTCTGACCCACTGAGACATAGCTTGTATCCTTAAATATATTTTTCCTTCTTTTCCAGCCTGCCCATTGGTAGTTAAAGATGGGAACAATTTTGCAGGTACAGTATTTTTGTGTTTATTTTTCTTGCCAATTCATGGAATCGTTTTTGTTACTTTTTTCCCCCCAGTATTAGACAATAAATTTCTCTTTAGGCTAACAGCTGTTAAACAGATGGTGATATAAAACTCTTTGATACAACTGGTTTTGTCCATTTTTTTCCCCCTATAATGTCGTATGAATTTCAATTAACAAAGCGCATTTTTTTGTGCCTTCCAGGATTTAAAATGATGGAAATGTTTGGTTTGGTTGAAAAGGAGTTTTCAACTGTGGAAGGAGTTTCAATGGAGCCTGGTACATTTAATGTTTACCCTTGCTACAGACTGCACAAGGATGCTCTGGTATCACAGCCTACCAAGTATGTATTAAACATATAAATATTCATAAAACACGTGAAACTAATTGTCCAGTGCAGACAGTTATTCATTTCAGGGAACAGTATTTTCACATCAGAAGAGCAGAGACGCTATTGTATATCTACATTTTACTAATTAATAGGAAGAGTGTTTGGTATCCTGAGTCCTCAATCAGTTTCATTCAAAAATAGCAGTTGGGGGTAGAAGTGGGTAAGCACACTGGGTATGTCAGGTTTCCCACGTGAGCCAGTTTAGCACTAAGCAATTCTGTGTGGACATCCGTCTGGCAGATGCCAGCATGTCAAGCTTTATGAATGGTGCCTCTTGAAAGCAGGTTGAAGTCTCATAGAGTGCAGAACGTCTTTGAAGTCTGAGTCAGTGGGAACCTGCTTTAGGTCCCCTCAGTCATTTCTGCATCAGTCTATGTCCATGCATTGGTTACAAAGGAAGATTAGCTCCTTGTGCTGAAACGGGTGTGTATGAACACTGTCTAGTACCTTCCTGGGACACAGGACATAATTGAATCACAAGAACTGTGTCCTGGGAGAGCTAGGGAGGAGGCAAAGAAGAAACTTCCCTTCCAACTTTTACAGTCATTACTTGGAGGGGAAGTGATGGAAACTCTCCATTTCTTCTATGAGCAGTGTGTACAGTGTGTTTGGTTCCTCTCCGTCCAGTCCTCCACACTGTACTGTCACAGGAGAAAAGCAGTGACTGTGCTGGATTAAACATGGGAAAATGTAACAAAAAGTATTCTTTAGCTGAGATAAATAAGAAAGAAAAATAGTGGGAAATTACTGTTAAGGTTTCCAGTCCTCCACACTGTACTGTCACAGGAGAAAAGCAGTGACTGTGCTGGATTAAACATGGGAAAATGTAACAAAAAGTATTCTTTAGCTGAGATAAATAAGAACAGTAATTTCCCACTATTTTTCTTTAAGGTTTATATTAGATGTCTTCTTACTCTTTTTGTGTGATTATCCTGTTGTGTCCCAGTTGGAGCTGTAGTTCTTGAAACTGGTTCACATGCTCCCTGTTTACTTCCCTCCTGGGTCTGACTGGACTAGGAATATTCCAGGGAATAGCATTTCTTTTCCCTTTCTCTTCTTTCTAATGGGATTTGCTGCATTTATGTGCTCTTCTCTAGCTGCACCCCAGTCCAATCTTACTGCTTCGTTAGCCTTTCACTCCCTTTCATGGTTCAGAGAATACCTTTCTCATGATGATCTACAGGTACGTCTGAATAATACCCACTTGTTTCTGTCCTCTTGTCTGTGCACTGACTCTCATTCGTGTATTTCTCCTTTTTGAGCTCAGTATCCTCAAACCTTGTATTTCTCCCATCCTGCTTACTGAATTTTCTTTCATCTGTGCTTTGTGCAGTGGGCGTTCCATAAGGCTTTGTTCTTACTCCTGTTGAGCTCCCTCTCTCTTTTCTCCTTGGGACATATCCAGTGTAACACCACGTTTGGCCATCTACAGGAATACTGCAGAATTTGTTGTTTACATTACACATTTAATTCCTTTTCCAGCATGATTCATATCTATACATCTTATATGTGCCAGAAACAGTTTAGAAGGGGTGTATCATATTTGGAGAAAAGAGATTGATTTAAAATAACCTCTTCAGACTTATTTCAGATCTCTTTACCATGATTTTAAGGAATCAGGCTAATTAACATTTTGAAAATACAGTCAGTCATTTCAGACAGTTGTCCAAATATCTTCAAATTAAAAGCAATAAAGGTAATCATCTAAATTTCAGAGGAAAAGACAACTTCTGCTTTCTTCATAAGTATTCTTTTGATAGTTATCAAGCTGAGTAGATGTTGCAAACGTTTATATTGCTTCTTAGTCTTGATTTCCGAAGATTTCTGTAGAAATATGCAGAGTAATAGAAAACATAAGTGAACATCTGGTGAACAAATCACCAGATTTATTTGACAATATTTCTCTTATAGGTATTTGCATCCTGAAGGTCTCCCTTCTGATTACACCATTACATTTCTGTTTCGGATACTTCCCGACACACCTCAGGAGCCATTTGCTCTTTGGGAGATACTAAATGAAGCATATGAACCACTGGTTGGAGTTATTTTAGATAGTATGTATTTTGTATTTTACCACTGACTTTAACTGTAAAGATGATTCATTCTGTGTCTAGATTTATTATTGCCAATGTTTTATCTGCTGCCAGAACAACTACCTGAATCTTGAGGTGATAGTGTCTAGTGGATATTTTTTAGTTTCATTTAATTGAGTTTAATTTGCAATTAGAGTCACATTTTGAGTGCATTGCTCTACATTGGGAGAAAATATACTGAAATCCAAAGAGCTGTACAAGATGTGAATTGATGTAAGGGAGCTCCTCACTTGCTTTTGAAATTTCCACTTCTCTGAATCTGTTTCTAATAGAATCTATCTTGAGACATACTGGTGGTACTGACAGTATGGTATGCGTAGAGGCAGTCTGGTGGGTAGAAGGCTTAGAACTAGACACATGAATTCTTCACGACTTTTTGTATTTCTACTTGATTTGACTTCCACATCTGTAAAACGGAGATTATAATGTAGAATGTTTCCATATTTACTGTTGAAAAGATGTAGATCCTGTGATAGCTGTTCTTTCTAGCTGCCAGTTTTAAAAGAGATATATTAGCATTTATCTATCTGTCTTACCTAGAATTTTTTAGATACCTCACCTTGAAATAGGTAGGGAATACACATTTAGCTAGCTTGAGGATCTGTCCCCCCTTTTCTTGTCCAAGTCCCACAGAGATCTAGCGGAAGAGTATGATCAGGTATGATCCTCTAACACAGAGCCCTTATTTTTATTCTCACACAGATGGTGGTAAAACTTTGACTTTCTTTAATTATGACTACAAAGGAGATTTTCAAACTGTGACTTTTGAAGGCCCTGAAATAAGGAAGATATTTTATGGGAGTTTTCATAAGGTTAGTAATGGTAATGGGTAAAAAAAAAAAATGCTCTGAATAAAGGTTTTGGAGTTCTTAATGTTTTGAAATCTTCTTTCATGTGGTCGGCTCCTGCCAAAAGAAATGTATTGTGCAACTTCAGAAACATCTACCAAACCATCTTGTCTCTCTGTAATATTGAATTATACATTAAACAAATTATAGTTTTTATGATGAAGCTGATGTGATCAATTTTCATCTCATGCTTTACGCTTGTATTTTAGAGTTGATTGAAAATGCTTGCCATGAAAAGTAATTTAGAAATACATTGGCTTTTCCTTTTAAGGTTTGGGTTGGAACTGTCACTCAAAATGAAAAGAAAAAGTCCAAAAAAAAATATCCTTCTTTTGGCCAGAGTTGTTATTTTTAAGCATATTTTAAGGGCTATGCCTTGTCGAACTTTTCTTGGCTGTTAGGGAACTTTTAACATTCTTTCCGAAAGCAAATGAAGGAGTGCTGGGATTGTAGCACATTTGTTGTGGAAGGTGCTTTTGTTATTTCCCTTTATTCCTGATGCTTGTATTTTTCCTAAACGGACGAAAGGAGACTGTGGATGAGGGGTAGTGTTTACAGAGCTTAATTTTTCTGTACTTCCTCTTTAACTGATGGAGAGAGAAAGGGAAGGTAGGTGAGAGCTGGGGTCTTAGTCTCTACTCAGATTCATAGCAGCTTTTCAGTTGTTTAGTTCCAGTTGAGTCCAGAGCAAAGCAGCTACAGGACTTCTTAGGGGCTGGTTAGCTCAGTGGTTTGAGTACAGTGCTGGTAACAAGTATCAACACCGAGGTCGTGAGTTCGATTCCCACTCGGTCCCCATGTGTTGCCAGGTGTATTTGAGAGGTGGCGTCCCTGCCAAAAACAGAGAGGTTGGATTAGATGATCTCTAAGGTCCCTTCCAGCCTAGGTCATTCTATGATTCTATGATTCTTCCTGGAATTCTCCCACTTTGGAGTCCAGTCATATAGTGTACCGGTACAGAGCATCTTTGCTCTTCATCAGGTCTTCCCACCCCCTGCTAATTGCTGTTTTCTTTGCTTAACTGGGAGTTTACTCATGACAGGAGAGTTGTGGCTAGGAATGTCCTCTTCTGGGAACGTCTTTGCTGCGTCAGTGATGGACAGCAGAAGGGAGTCACTTTGTTACTGTGCTCTACTTTTCTGTAGTGCATTTGGTGTGATTTAAATTTTTTTTTTTTTCAGTGTAAGAACTTCACTTGAAAGGATTTGCTGCATGGTTAATGTGTAATTCACAGGCTAAATTTTACTGCTTAATTTTGGCTTTTGCAAGTGGCTATAAAGGATCTTACAAGGCTTGGGAATTATTATGGGATGTGGGTGGTGTATGATCATCATGTAGATCTTTTGTCAGAGGCAAGTTATTCTCTTACTGAATAAAATATCTAAGGTGTCAATTTGTATGCAATTGTTCTGTAAACTAAATCCATACAGAATAATTCAGGTCAGAAGGGACCCCTAGAGGTCATCTAGATTATCTGCTGTGGATTATTGTCTTGAGTTTTGTTATCAAACATGGAGTTAGCAACTCATTTCAAAAAGCACCCACTTTTCTTAGGAAATTAATGTATCCTATGTGCTCCTTTGTATGTTAAAGCACTTTTTTCTTTTGCCTAGTTGCATGTTGTTATCAGCAAGACTACAGCCAAAATAATTATTGACTGCAAGCAAGTGAGTGAGAAGACCATTAATGCCGCAGGTAATATTAGTTCTGATGGCATAGAAGTGCTGGGGAGAATGGTCAGATCCAGAGGACCGAGAGACAACTCTGCACCAGTGAGTATAACAATTCTTTAAACTATTTAAAATATCCTAGACCCAAGTGTTTGGTGTGTTTGCAGTTAGTTTTAAATTGAAGCAGAGTGAACTCATATTTGAAGCTGTGAAGTTCTAGCATTTCAGAAATTCTGTAAAAGCTTACAATAGTTGTCAACTTGGGAAAAATCGATTTTAATAAATGAAATCACTAGATCATGGTTGTTCAAATGTTTATTTTCAAACACATATGTGAACACAGTTTATACATTCAGATATGACTTATGTTCCAAAATTCATTACACAGAGTAATGCAATGTATAACTCCTTTACCTGGCATAATTTAAACTTTATTTTGAGTGAGAATTATTACCATTGTGTCTTACTTCCTCTTACTCTCTGTTTGTCCCCAAGCTCATAATCTCTTCACTAAATAATTGAACTGGTTTGACACAGATGATCCTCCCAAAGCCCCTATCTTGGTATATCTAGTTCTTTTATATTATAAAATATCTTAAATGTGAAAGATCTTCCCTCAGATTAGCACTATTTCCTTAATCTGAAGTTATTCTCCTAGAAGCATTAATTGATCGTTCCGTTTGCAACCTATGGGAGTCCTTCAATTTTGCTTCAGTTGTCATTAAGAAGGCTTGTTTGAGGTTTTTCAGATAGATTTAGTTGTTGAAGAAGAGTTGAAAGTCTGGCGATGGTCTTGGCAAGGCTTCTTTGGCGTACAGTACCATTTGCTAATTTTCTTTGAACTTTCTTGACCCTAGAATTAAGTTAGCAGAGAATGTGAACCTTGAACTCAAGGCTTGATCTGAATAGGATTGAGGTTTCAGAAATGTGTTTGCTTGCTACTATATGGAAAAATTCTTGTTTAGTGAAAAATAAGCCCTCAGAATATATTTCTGTGTACAAAAAGAGCCTTTAGGCCTCAAACTTATGGATAATAATTATATCAAGCCTGTAAAGACAATTACACAGAGAAACCTTTGTAGTCACATTCCAATAGAAACAGAAAATGGCAAACTTAGGAAATCTTGGAATTAGAGAAGGCTTTGTAAAGAAGTGGAAAGAAATGGTGGCTTTTGTTAGAACCCAGGAGTCTATAAAAGATAAGTTAGACTGCCCACTCATGGAAAAATTTGGTTTTGTTCAAATGAACTGTAAAACTGATGTAAGACTACAAATGTGTAGCTGAAGATGAAAATTCTTTACTCCATAGATTGTTTAGCTGCCTTCAAGTCTTGCCACATACACCAAATTACAAGCAGATCAAGAAAGAACCAATATACCATTCTTTAAATTTTAAATTTTGCGTATTTTATTCTTATCAAGTAGAACTTGTGTGAATTTAAGGCATGAATAAGTTGGTTTCTGCCACTCCAAAATTTAGAGGAAGCCAGTAGGAGACAGGATAGAGGCTCTCCTCACAGCAGTTAGTAGATCCGTGCAGCTCCTTGATATAGAGTTTTGTGCATGCTAAACATTTATATAGATTGTAGAGAAGCCTGAATGTATGAATGAAAGGGAAATAAGCATTTGTTAACAAAACTGGGGCAGGAAAGCCCTGATCTGAAAGCCACTGGATGCTGGTAGATTGAGAGGTGGGAGTGCAACTACACCCTTGTGTTTCATTAGATATCACTTGTGCCACAGCTGGAAATGGAACACTGGGATTTATTCCATTACTGGGTCTTCACAGTTTTAAGAGGCTTATGAAGGCATGCATACAACAAAAATTCCTTCTTGCAAAACATTTTGAAAATTGTTCTGCGTTCTTACGAAAATTGAGGTTTGTTGATAATTCTGAAAAGTTCTTTCTTCATCAGCTGCATTTTCATTAAATATTTTAATCTTACTTTTAGAGATGGCTATTACATAAAACAAAAACAGGAAGGCAGCTATTTTGGAATAAAATGGATGTTTTGATCTGATTGTAGTCATGTGGGACAGTTTAACATTATTGGAATGTTTTTAGTGGTGTTTTTTTAATATATATAAATGAATCCAGTTAATCACCTGCATTTTGCGAAACATTTAAATTTCAAGGGAATATAATTGTATCTGAGTTTTTTTTCCTGTCAGTGCATATGATGTGAACATTTCAACAAACAGGCAGAAAAAAATATAGATAGGACAAAAAGGTGGTAAGACTAAGAGTGTGTAGCCTTTTTAACATCCCTTAACAGTGAGGCACCTCTGAATTAGACACTCCAGCCAGCTGGAGTAATGAAATGTGACCATGACATGTAGTAAGTAACGTTTTTTATTCCTTTGGTGAGATTTAATGAAAAGTCCATCTTTAAAATGTTGCTTATTTGCAATTCACAAACCTGTTCTTTACTGATGTTTGCTTTTAAATTTAACTTGTTTACCTCTGTGTATATATAATGTTTAAAAAGGTAATGTGTGATGCAGTCTGGTCTCAAGAAATCTTTGCAGAACTGTGGCCTCATAAGATGAGGAGGGGCAAACTTTTCCATCTTACTGGTTCTGCTTCCTGGGTGGATACCTAGAAGTTAAAATCACTGTGAATATAAAGAATTATGAATAAATGTTTAACGGTAGCAAAGAAAGCTTTGTTTAGTTATTTAGCTTGAGTCAGAGCAACCCACATAATATTTTAAAATAAGAATGCTGAGTCATTCAACATTCAAATGGTGAATACGGCAATTCAGGGAATGTCTGTTTGTTCTTTATTTTACACCAACATGCTTTATTGCTGTGGATCTCTAGATTGTCCAATCCAGAGAAGATGAATGCATTTATGTGCCTGTGTAGGACTGCATAAACTTGGCTGATACTGTCAACCTTCTATTGTTGAGAATAACAGAGTAGCTTGGGATGGACTGTGTTAGGGAAAAAAATGGCAATATTACTTGCTTCTGAACCTAAGCTGCTTTCTGCGCAACCAGCTCAGGCATTGCTACACTTATTTGAGATGTCTTACTTGCTCAAGTGTGGTATCTTGCAAATACCCAGGGTCATTCTGAGGCCCAGAGCATTCATGCATGTTTATGTGCTACTGTGCTCAGGCTAATGAGTTCTCCCACAATTAGTAGATCTGAGGTGTGTAGTGAACAGGCATCTCTGTGACTCTGCATGGATCCAACTTGCATTTGACACAGCCAGAGACACGGGCCTGCTGGACTCGGGATAGACCTTTGTGGAGCCAAACCAAGGGCCCAAAAGGTGCTTTCATGCTGCACTTTGGCTGTATTAGGTGTTTAGCATGGAGCCACCTCACATGTGTCTGCATCTGTAGTACAGACTATCTGCAAACCGGCTAATCTGTTTGCAGATGAGAAGAATTTCTATGTATATGAAAGTATCCCTTTGTTTAAAATGTAGTTGACTTATATAAGAAAAAGAAAACGTGGCAAAACTGGAGGTGCACATATGTAGCTCATTTTAACAGCTTTAGAAGCAATTAAGTTTTAAGAAAGTCTTTAAATTCACTCCTCTGTTCTAGTGTTAAAATAATGCCACTGAAAAGAATAATGGGAGCAAAACCAAAGAGAGTTCTATCTCTAGCAGTTCTTCCCATTTTTAACATGTGGGGTTAATTTAATGAGAGATTCTGTTCCATTCCCCTCACTATTCAGTACGCACATAAATGAGGCATGGAAAAAAGATAGAAATAGTAACAGAAGAAAGCTTCATCTCCTTAGACCCCTTTGTTCAGTTCAAGGCTGTGAAGGAGATAATTGGGTTTAGCTGTTGAGTCCTATTTAGTATATTGTTTCCGAGTACCTAACAGACATTATTTTTACCAAATGTGCGCGTTCTTGTAGATTAAATTCTTGTCCCAACCATGTTCCCAGACCTGTGGTGGGAATTTTCTGCCCAATGTTGTCATGTGTTGAGCAAGCTTTTCACCATCCTTAAACTTTTGTTATCTGAGGATAACGTGGATAAGAGAGGGCATATTCCAAAATAAAATAAAACTGGAGAAGATGATAAATATTATTTGTGGCTCAGCTCCAGTGTAAGTACTAGGCTACAGGAGACCTTGTTCCAGATGAAATACGAGTGCTGTACCAGTGGGTTAAGAGAAATCATTCAGTTTTGAGAAGATGAGCTCTTTTGCCTGTCCCTTGATGCCTCCTTTGCTAGAAAAATGGAGGCACTGTTGGGCTAAATCAGGAATTTAATCCAGGAGGTGGGGATAATCTAGCAAATTCCTGCAGCATTTAACCTTGAGCAGTTTGCTCAATCCATGTAAGGTCTGGTAGTTCAGACAATTTGGTTAGAACACAAGCCTTTGACCATTTAAGTTAGTGTGTTTGTGGCTAGCTGCCTGAAGTCGTTAGCCTTTCCTCTGTCTGATCCAAGTGCTTGAATCAAGGTAGCTTTTCTTGCTGATGGCTCCATTTTGCACCGATCTTATTACTGACAGTCATCTTGTACATCACCCTTGTTTTTTGAAACAGTTGCAGTTACAGATGTTTGACATTGTTTGTGCTACCTCATGGGCCAATCGAGACAAATGCTGTGAGCTTCCTGGCTTGGTAAGAAACCTCTTTGAATAACTGTAGAATTTACATTTTACTTTCTCCTTTAGTGAGACAAATGTTTTAATGGAAATGGATGGTTTAAGCGTTTTCAGAAAAGCCTTAGTCTGCTTGAACTACTTGTCCTATTGAAAGTCCATGTGATCTATGTTTCTGAATCGCTTTTGAGGCACTTCTGAGGCATCCACACAGTGCAGTGTCTTAGATTCATAAAATTCGTAACTTTTCAATCAGGTCTGTGGACATTATACTCTTCCTATCTTGATCTTTCCTTAGAGAGATGAAGAAAATTGCCCTGCCCTTCCTCATGCTTGTTCCTGTTCAGAAGCCAATAAGGGTCCGCTTGGACCTCCTGGACCACCGGTAAGGTTTTATTCACGTTTGTAGTCAACTGTACCGAATAGTCCACTGGCCACCCTTCATTTCAAAACATGTGAAAGTACTGCCATTGTATAACTGAATCAGGTTAAATCAGGGGGTTAAGTGTTGGCAGAGATATAAAGATTACATTAAATTTATAGCAAAGATGATAAGTAATGTGCTGCAAATAACCTCCTCACCTAAGAATTCAGTCAAATTTTCGATGGTTTAATCTAGACCTGGAGCAGTTAAGGTCATCTTTAGACCCTGGCTCTGTTACCTCTCTGCAGCATTAGTAGATATGTCATAGTGCTGTTTGGTTTCTGTTTTTAATTACCTGCTAACTGTCTACTCTAGCGCATGTGTATTAAATGTAGTTTAGAGTTTAGATTTCTGAAATGATCAGTTTACAACGTGCTTATGAAGTAAAGGTATTGGATGTGGCAGTGCCCTGTATGTGATAAAAGATGAGACTTTCCTATCTTAAAAGCCTAACCTAAGAGTTACAACGTTTATTGGAAAGCAGAACTGAAAGTGCTCATTCTTCTGAGAGCTCCTAGAGGCAGAGCAATACCCAAAAGAATTGAAGGGGAGAGAGGATAAAATGAGCTGGCTTTGGTGAAAGTTGAATCGAACCTTTTTCTAGCTTGCCAGTAAATGATGAAATACACTCTCACAGCTTTTAGCTGGACTTTGTGGTGTGGCTTTTATAGCACTCATCTATCATGTACATGTTTACCACATAAATGTTGAGTAAGTGTATATCTAAATTCCTTGCATAACCCATGGAACTAGATAGGTCTCTTCTAGAATACAATTAATTAGCTTTACTTCTGTCTCAGTGTAGTATCTTAGAAAGATGGGATAAAGCTGCTTTCTCTTTACTGGCTTGTGAAAGAATTCGGACAATGGATCAGACCAGACAACTGAGATATGAGTTGTTAAAGTGAGATAACTTAATCTCGCATCTCAGAGGTGATTTTTAGCAGCTTAGAAGAGTTGTAGGTTCTATTTGCAAAGATCTAATTTTGGCTTCGTCTAATGAGAATCCTGACTGGGATGTTTGTAGAATAGTCCCATGTTTTTCATTATACAACTAGATTGATAACTCTGATTGGCATCTTAGGCCTTCTTGCTAAGTTGGCTTGTGCCCTCTTGTGAACAACTCTGAACTATGTTTCTCTGCTTATACTGTGTCCTGGATACTTCAAGAGAATTTTTCAAAGAGAAGGAGCCAGTGAGGAATACGAAGGAAAATAAATTTATGAAAAGATTAAAGTAAATTATATGAGATACAGATATGTTCAACAATGAAATTAACTTGCGGATGAGACATTTCTTTTGTAGATCCTAGCACAGATCCCAGTAACAACTCAGGTGTCAGGCTTTCTGCAAGAAACGTTCCTCGAGTTCTGGTACAAAAACTTGAAAAGCAACTCACTGAAGTGGTGGATCTCGAACAAGGAAAAATTATTCTGTTCTCTTACTCGAATATACATTATGAATCAAGTATGGATTAAGATTTTAACTTCTGTATATAGGTGTCTAGTTTATGTTCTGTGAAAAAGGCAATGGGATAATTCAAACAAAAATGCAATTGAAATTATTTGACTGGAAGGATGTATGTTACTATGGTTCAAAACATATACAGATCAGGAATTGCCAAATGTTGGTCCAGCAGTAAAATAATGTACTTCTATTTATTACATTTAGGATTAACAATATTTTGAGTAGCATAGTGCTGTGCAAGAGGAAGTTTAAAATAAGGCAGAAAAATCCTTGCCTAGGCAGGGGAGTGTGTGATTCTGGAACTCAGCTTCTTATAAGAAATACTTTTTTTTGCCAGACAGATGGCATAGCTCTGCAAAAATATTAAGAGGTCTAGGAAAAAGCAAGGCAAAAGAATAAACTCGGTGTTTGTCTCTGCGCCAACCAAAAGTCAGAAAGTCACATGTGCTGTTTCTGGTCAGTACTGCTCCAAGTCATTAAAATGTCCTGTGGCTTTTCTCCAAGCCAAGGATTTTTGTGTTTAAGGGGTCAGGATTCCACCATGTAGCCAGTTTTAGACATTAGACTAAAATACCAGAGTAAAAGGCTTCCATTTGTTTGAGATAGTATCTTTGGAAATATATTTTTAAACTCTATTAGGAAGTGGGCAATTTTTAGGGTAAGACAAAATATCACTTAGAGTCAAGATTATCTGGCAGGTTTCATGATGGGATACTTTTTTAATGGCTTAATCTTTGCCAGAATTTGATCTGCTCTCTGAAGTTCTCCATGCAAAGTGAAAGAAAGATACTACAAAACCCTGTGCCTGCATTTTGAAAAGAGTGATGCAGAACTGGAGATGAGGAAGGAGATGATGAATACTGGAAGACCAGAGAAGTTTAATTGCAATGAAAATCTTTCAGTGCTTCATGGGTTATGATTATTAAAAAGAAATAAGGAGGTGACTTGCTAACAGTTGATTAAGAACTGTTTCTAGGGGAAAGTACTGGCTATTAAGAAGTTATTTAAAATAAGGGAAAAAAGGCATAGTAGAAAATCTTGTCTAGAAGTAGAAGCCAAAGAAATGGAAAATTTAAAATTAGTCACATGAGCTTAATAATGCTAGGGAATAACCACCAAACAAGTTTATTCAAAAAATGAGAGAGGCTTTAGTGACGTCTTCAGATCAAATCAGTGCTCTTCAGGAACTCGTGCTTTTACTTGTGCTTGAGTTTCTGCCAAACTCAGAGTGCATCCTAAAGCATATAAATTCTTAGCTCATCATCGAGCTATTTTTAAATATATATCATTACTTAGTAAAAAAAAGGAATTTGTCTCTGAGAAGAAAATGGGAGAAAAGAGTGATTTTATTTATGTTAAAAAGTTGCAGTTATTTTGCTGAACATTTGCATAGGAATTGTTAATCTGAGAGAGAGGTAAGAGACAAGCAGAGGCAGGAGAAAGGGCAGAGGGAAGCTACTGGGCTGGAATGCAGAAATATGAGGACCTGGAATTTGGGAACTGGCAGCTGGAACGGTGGTTCTGTGGAGAGTGTGGGATGAGATTTTAGGGTTGGACTGACCATGATGGAATGGGTCTTGGCCACAGAGCTGTGGGATGGAAGTGAAAAGGTTGAAAGAGCTGGGGAAGGGAGTAGAAAACTGCTCTGTGATCACACATATGAAGATTGTCTCATGATACCTTCACTGAACAGCAAAAGTACTTCCAAAAGGTTCTGTATTGACATTCATCTTTAAAGTTTCATAAATACTACATATACATTTAATCTAATGAGCATATTTTCTTTTTTTTTATTGTCTGTAATGTAACTCCTGTTATTTTTATAAGTATTTATTGCAGCCTCTAAAGAACATTATTCAGTTATGGTGCCTGCTTGTACAAGGTCTTTTTTGAGTACGAAGAAGGGCAGAATCCCTCTAAAGGTCATATCTCAAGAGGTTAAGCAATATATTCATATGGAGTAAGATGGAAATTGATGTGAAAAAAGTGAAAAAAAAACCAACATATTTTTCTTTATGCTCTCCTAGAGGACAAAGCATATCCAGCATATGTATATGCAAAATATGTTCATGGCAGCCATCCATAGATATATGCAGCTCCAGATGACACCAATAAAAAAGGCAGCGGTTGGTTAATAAATGATTAACAGATGTAGGCACCACTGAAGAAAGCAAAAAAGAGAAAAATGGGCAAAAGAGTGTTTTACTTAAGAGTAGCTCTAAATTAAACCATGGTAAGTCTAGGAGATTCTGGAGTTGTTCTGACTGAAAAAATGTTCCTGAGTCATTGGAAACTCAGTCTTTAACAATGTGGTGATCTTGGGGAGAATGGACAGTTGTGCAGAACAGTTCAGAAACTGGAGGAGAACTCCTGAGACATTGTGTACATTTATATCCATGTGGTAGCTTTCAGTGTTATTTTGATGCTTATGTGGTGTGCATTCTTGGCTCTAGAAAATAGTCACATCTGTGTTTAAATCTGTTCCTGTGTATGGCCACGCTTAAATGTGTTCTCAGTTTAATTACTGCAGTTGAAGGATATTCACTGATTCCTGAACACTTATTCAGTAATGAAAAAACCTCAACTATTTGGGCTTCTCTGGATTTTTTTATTTGAGAATTTTGATTTTCAGCAAGTCCTGTGCTTGTGCTTCACAGGGTGGTCCAGGTGTCAGGGGTGCCAAAGGCCATCGTGGTGATCCAGGTCCAAAGGTACTTAGTACAGCACTTTACAGTTGACAGATGTACAAGTTTTTTGTTCATCCCTCCTGCATGTAAACCTTGAAACGTATTCCAGATTGTCTCTGATGTCGCCGAGAAAAAGCACAGTGAAATGCCATTGGCGTGTGCCGTTTATTCCTTGATAAAAGATAGAAAATTCAGAATGCTTCTGTCACAGCATAAATCATCATTTTTTTGGTGTTTATAGAAGAACCACGCAGTTTTAAATTGAACCCTAACTGCTCAGTCAAATGTTAACCCATATTTCAGATGTTTTTGAGTCTATTGGTATTTTAATCTTCAAACAGAAGATGCCTTTGTCCATATGATAAGAGTTTAACTTATGTCCTGTGCTGCTTTAGGGACCAGATGGACCTCGAGGTGAAATTGGTGTTCCTGGACCACAAGGACCTCCAGGACCACAAGGACCCAGTGGACTTTCTATTCAAGGGCTTCCTGTGAGACTTATAAAATCACCAGGGTTCTTTCTCGTTGTGTTTTGAACATCACATACCTTAGGCTAGGCCAAAATATCTTTTGGTGTCATGAACAGAATCTAATTTTCAATATTTGAGATGAAATCACAGATTTGGGTTTAACCCATAGGAGGCTTGGATTCAGTGCCAATGTACCTGTTTGTATTTGGGTTTGAACTTTTAGTTAGTTGGAGGGGTTTGATCACAAGTTGGATATGACCCCGGTGTTAGCATCCAAACCTGGAGACAAGTGAAAGAAATCGCAGTGGGGGTTGTAACCTGGACCCAAACTGAACTGCTGGTATTTTACACTCTCCTGGTTGTGTTATTGCTCGTCACAGGTCAGTTCTGAGTTGGAAGGTGTACCCAAGCAAGAACACCATGTTCACTGCCAAAATTAAGCAGTGGTATTTGCTAGACTTGCAGTCTGTCATCAGAGGAGATGATTAGGCCTGGAGCTTTTAATGCTCTTGTGAAATGAGTCTCACAACTTCATCATACAGACACGTTGGTAGAATACTGAACCAGCAGCACTGATCTTGTTTCATATACAACTGTAGTATAAGAGTACACACAAGCCTTGAAAGGGATTAGATACCTTTTTTGGCTAGACTTTTTTTTTTTTCAAAATTTACTCTGGTATAATGCACTTCCTTCTTTTTACCCAGTCTGTGTGATATTGCTGTACCAATCTAATGAAGTGATTTACCAAAGCTATATATTCTTGATGATGCTGAATAACAAAAAATACATTAAGAATAGTTATTTCATAGACAAAATGTATTCCTGCATAGAATTTATTTAAATTTAGTTTATTATATTGAAAAATATATTTTTTCTTGCATATGTGCTGTAGAAACATATCTAGTTTCCATAGATATCCATTAGTTTCATCATTAGACGAAATATTTCAGAGGGCTGGAGAGAAACAGATTCCTTTAAGGAGAAAAGAAAATTGTTACCTTTTTTATGTTTCGTCAGGTTAATTCTGAAGTCTTTTAAAATTTTCTTTATTTTCTGTATTTGTAAAGATTTCATTTGCAGTTTTGCAAAATAGTCTGTATATTTGGTGTTCAGTTGTTTTTGACTAAAGAATCTGAAAGGAACAATTAAAAATTGGAAAGTAACCATGTATTTCATTTACTATGTATGATTCTTAATTTGCAGGGGCCACCAGGTGAAAAGGGAGAGAAGGGAGATCTTGGTTTTCCTGGCCTACAGGTATTCCCTAAGTTACTGTTTAACCTGTCACTTAGTAGTGAAGTTTGAATATTGAACTGACATCATTGTGAATTTAAGGCACATATCCAAAACTGCTGAGAAGTGTGTTGTTGGGGGTGAATTTGAACGTAGATTTAGAATCAGGAATCTAGGGTATGCTGGTGTGCAGATCATTCAGGGCCTGAACAATTGGTGACTTCTGGACCTTGTTAAACACTGAAATTGGATCTCTATATACTCAGAAACTGTCCATTCCTAGATTTCTGCTGGCACAGTGAATAATTTACATTTGCTTGTCTTCACCCTAAACCCATTAGGTTCTTCCTGGAATTATCTAGGAGGATGGATCAGACAATCTATTGATGCCATCTTTCATAAGACTGGTATCTTAAAAAGCTGTAGTATTATTCCGTGAATGTTACTCAGTTTGGTGTCTGGTATTTAGCCTGGAGAAGCGTTCCAATTTATTGTTGCTTTCCAGGATCATTTGCTCTTCCCTTTTTGGATGGTTCTCTTCTGCTTATATCCCTCCAGTATTTGTTGGATGTTACCAGATTGCCCTCTCTAGATCATATCTGCTAGGGTTAGTAACCTCATACAGCTTTGGTAACCTCATAAATCAGCTTTGTTAGCCTTCTGGACCGCTGCAGTAATGGTCCCAGACTGCTGCTCTGCAGCCTTCTTGAGCCAGAGGGTGGCATTTCATCTGAACAGGGAACTCCTGGACATCACCTGTAGTCCTGCCCAGGCAGGTATCTCCTCTTTGATATTGCTGTGCTGAGTTCAGGTGATATAGTAACAGACACTGTTTTAGGAATAAGAGGGAGAAACAGCAGTTGGATTTTTTGGTTAAGGTACTGATGTTGCAACATGGGAATGGCGTCGGAAATCAAGCCCTTTTCAGCTCAGTCGTGCAGGAGGCATAACTTGACAAAATGGTCGATGTTATTAACAGAGGATTGTAGTGAGGAGGTATGAAGCCTGTGCATTTTAACAATGTCTGTTTAGCCATCTCATTTCACAGAATGGAATCTTTTCAATGGCCCCACCATTTGCACCAGGGGAGGTTTAGATTAGATATCAGGAAAAAAAATTACTGAAAGAGTGGTGAGACATTGGAACAGGCTTCGCAGGGAAGTGATGGTGTCACCATCCCGGAAGGTGTTCAAAAAACCATACAGACATGGCATTTGGGGACATGGTTTAGTAGTCATGGTAGTGTTGAGTTGACAGTTGGATGACATGATCTTAAAGATCTTTTCCAACCTTAATGATTCTTGAGCTCGCTAGTTCTGTTTATCCAAAACATTTGTCCACAAGCATGTACTAAACTTTCGCTGAAAAGTGATTTACTTGGATTCTGTTAACCAGATCTCATCATCTGATCCTCCTTTTAATGTTTAGGGTGTCCCAGGAGCATCAGGTTCACCCGGAAGAGATGGAGCACAAGGTCAAAGGGTAAGGTAAACTGAACCTGGTTCACGTGTGTTTTAAGAGCTTTGATTCCATAATGGATATGTTTCCCAGCTTTGTTGACTTTATTGACTTATTATTATTATTATTTCCCAGCTTTGTTGACTTATATGTCACTTGTCTTCTATCATTTTTGGAGACCCCTTTCTCTGTAACAATCAGCAGAGAAGACAGAGATAGGGTGGAGTATCCTTCTGTCAGATAGAACAGGGTTAGGAAAAACTAGATGAGTAATGGGGAGCCAAACACTATGTTTGTATTTAATGCATTCAACAGGAGTAGGTGTCACTTGTGTCCAGCACTGCCCATTAGTCTATTTGCTTATACATTTAAAATTAGATGGTGCTTAAATGGTACATAATTAGCATGCAGTCCAGTGCAATGATGTATATTTTCTTTCTAGATAATTAATGAATAACAGAGACAACTATACAGGAAATAGTTATTGAATCTAGAGAAAGGAAAAGATGAAGAATAATATTAAAATTTGGTCAACCTTATTCGACTTCTGGTAGAACAAATGAAGATACAGTCTGTCTAGGAATAAGTAAAAAAAAATTCATATTCATGTGTGCAGTTAAAGGTTTAAGTCCTCCTCCCTGTCTCCTTCGGGAGACTTTGGTTTCATTATTAGTCAGGCACTGGAAAGTTATTGTTAGCATAGTACTAGGTTACTGTCTACAGCAGAAGTTCATTATTAAATATGACTTTTCAGTTTCATTTGAACAAGATTTGCATATGCATGATCCTTTTTTGGATATGTTAATGTAACTTGAACTTCAGAGAAATCTGGACCTTCTTTGCATTTCTGGCATTAAGCTGAGACCTTGTTATAAAAAAATATCCCTTTGGCAAAATGTGCATTTGAGCTTGCTATTATGAATTTAAGCATGGGCATATCTTTATGTATAGAAGTAATTCCACTGAAGTTACTGTGGAATGTGGCCAATGCATAGATGTTTTTTCTCTAAAATCAAGAAAGTAATTTTACTGAAATAAATATTTACACAACATGATCATCGGATGAATAACCTTCTAATCAGATGAACAGCCTTCTAATTTTCAATTAAGTTGTGGTGAGATATGAAGGTAAATAGATTCCTATTCCTACTTTTTAATACTATTGTGACTTCTTCTGTATGGAAGCTCATTATACACATTTTTAATGTCTTGTTTTTGATTGTATTGCAATTTTTCCTCCTAAATTCCTCAAGCTTGGTGTCACCTGTTCATCACTGGATTAAAAAAGACCTGGAGCCTGGTGGACATTTGAATTTTTGGGTGGCCTGTGCCCACTCTTTCTGCGTTCAGGATTCTGAACTTCAAGGGGAAAAGAACTCTGTTTTTTTACTTTATTCTGTAGCTAACTTTATATTTAGCAGGGGAGGCCCTCAGCCATGTCTTGATGTCAGCCAACAGTTCAGAAAGGGTCTAGTTTTCCCACATATGGGAAAATCAGCATATTATTACAGAGAAATCGTGTTTCTGAGAAAAGGCAGCAGGAGGACCAGTGCAGCAAAGCCTTTTAATACAGCCTGGAAAGCTCATGCAGTGCTTATTCTGTAGAAGGCCTCAGTGTTGTCTATAATAAGGTAGGGCAATTACGTAAATTGACAGGTTTTAGAGATATGGTAATAATGCTTTGTTCGTATGTTTGCTTTCTTCTGATGTTAATCAAAGGGGCTGCATAAATAGCCTAGATCTCATAAAATTTGGTCCGTTAGCCTGTTACTGTCTCTGTGTGACCCTTGTGCAATAGTGTCCAGCCATAATTATTTCTATGGCAACGAACAATCATGCTATACTAATTTTCTGCTGTTGTAACTCACTTGATGCCTGTGAAGTTATGACAACATAAAATTGCTTTTAATGGGTGAAGATTCAAACCAATGATTTCACCACTGTCTCTTTGAAGGCCAAGCACTTGACAGAGGCATAATTCTACAGGGTATGACTGCAGCAATGGCAAAGGGGAACTGGAAAATTCCTGAGAAGTAAATTGCCATTTTATTTAATGTTTCCTTTGTTGGGCTTCCTCCTGTTAGCCAAGATGTCAAACTGTTTTGCAGTTGTTACACTATAAGAACTGAGATTTTCTATGCTATTCATAGTTTAGCTATCATTGCCTCTTTAGTATTTACTGTTCATTGGAATATCTTAATTGTAGCAGTACCAGTGCTGTAAAGTACTTAAACAGATGGCTAAATCTCACTGATTTTAATGGGAGGTAAGCATGGGACTGATATTTATTGGGAGATTTCTGAGAACTTTGCTGAACTGGGGATAATGTGATATTGGACTCAAGCAGTCCTTGAACAGAGGTTTCTTCCTTCCAGTTGCTGGTAGCTGGAACCATTACTTCTACTTTTTTTTCCCCCTTCCTTTTTGTTTTGACTTCTGTGTTCATAATTTCTGTTATGAATTTTGAAATCAGAGGAATTTCCATTGTCCTGACTCCAAAATTTGTATCTCTTATGCCCATGACGTTTCTGCTCGCTATTGTTTCATGGCTTCCTCAGGGTGGTTTCTCCTGGCCAAGTTCAGAAGCATTGACCAACGTTGCCTTATTCTGCCTGAAGACAGTGGTCAGTAGTAAGATACCTCTAACTGATAGAGAAGATGATTCAGTCTCTTGAACATTTCTTCAGCTCCTAGTGGCTCCTGTTCAGCTCACTGTGAGAGCAGGAGAGCAAAGAGACCGTCTGTGAGTCACAAAACCTTTGCCTATGGCCTAGTAAATTAGATATTGCCCAAAAATGATTTTGAGCATTGGCTAGTGGCCTGTGCAGTCTAAGGCTCTTCATTCTTCTTGACAGTGTTGGGCTGGGCCAACTCTTTTGGGACATTGTTCAGGGAATAGCATAGATCAGAAGGCATTTTCAGTAAGGAGCTTATATTCACAATGTTTTAGTGGGATTTATAGAATCATAAAATTAAGGTTGAAAGGTACCTTTAGAGGTCATCTAGTTCAACAGTCTGCTGAAAACAGGTCTAGCCAGAACAGGTTGCTCAGGTCCATGTTAAGTCTTGAAGAACTCCAAGGATGAAGATTCAACAACCAGAATAACCTGTGACAGTATGAAGTTTCATTGTAACATTTCTTTTTTCGTAACATCTAATCATAATCTCTCCTGTTTCCACTTGTGTCTCTTGCCTCTTGTCCTACCACTGTTGTGCACCTCTGAGAAGAGTCTGGTTACATCTCTTTTTCCTCTGGTCGAGTAGTCTGGACAGCAGTGACGTTGCCAAGCAGTGGCAATAATGGGAGCCAGAAAAAAATACATTCCAAGTCCTCCTGCCAGATTCCTGGTACCTCCTAATCTCTGCTCCCAAGTTCAGAATGAGTATCAGCTCCATTCTGGCCATCAGATGGTCTGAGTAACATCATCTTCAAACCCCGTTGGCTGCACAAACAAATAAATAACTTTGGTCTTTCACCTGTGTGATAGAATAGGCATTGCCATGCTCTTTCTTGAACCAAACCTCTCTTCGGCTTTGTTTATAAATAGCATTTTTCAAGTCTAACATACAATAGGAGGTGATTTTTTTGCGGGGAGGCGATAGAGACACAGTGCTAAAAGAAATTAATCTTATGGATGTACACAGGAGATGATTCTCGAGCAGCCAAGAGTAAGAATACTGCTCAGAAGAAAGAAATTGTGAACTATATTCAAAGAAAATGTAATTCTGATCATGCAGATCTTTGAAGTGGATAGAAGAAGAAAAGGACATACAGCATCATTTTTCTTTGGAAGTTTATGCGGATCCACACTAGATCTTAGGAGTCAGTGGAAACCTCTTCATCTCTCTCCTGCTAGTTAAATAAGTACTGAAGAGGATCAGCCAGTTTTCATCCTGCTTTAGGGCTAATCAAAAATAAATGCAGATTTAAAATCTTTGCTTTAAGAAGGGAAACATACTTGTAAATATGAAGGCATAAATATTCCTGAAGGCCTTACTGTTATAAAAAGAAAGTCTAGACTTCTCTGTTGTTGTAAAACTGAATAGCTATAACTGAATTTTTCAGAACGTTGTTAACAATTAAATGCTTCTTCCAGAGAGTATCAGAAACTTTATTTTATAATTTTAACACATTCCAAAGTTCCTTATACCATTCTTTTTTTCCTCTAGAAACATAAATTTTGAAGACTGACTATACTGATCTTTGCAAATTTTTTTGAGTTAGGCTTGCAATCTTTTCTCTATCTATGTCTTAGAACTACTGCCATAGAGACATTACTAGTCTATCTATTTTAATGTGACTTAACTGTTACATTTGCTTTAGTTCTTATTGAGACAGGGAACCTGCTTTGGGCCTTGAAACTTCAGGAATCATATGGCTACACTGTGAAATAAGAAAGTTATTTCCTTATCAAGACTGCAGATGTGTAGATGACATAATATGTGTTACTCTGTGGCTTATTTTATCATTGAAACACCCATCTGGTGGAATTTTAAAAAATCTTTTCATGGTACATGGCAGTTAATATTCCCCAGCCAGTTTTTTAGTGCCATGTGATAGCAGATTTGAATCATAGTTTCCAAATTATGTAAAGCATAAAATTAGCAGCTCATGCTATATTCATTACTAAAACCATGACATAAAGAGTTTCCCCAAAAAAGCATGAAGCAAAAACTATGTGACTTTTTTTTTTCTGAAACTCTATGAGTTACTGAGGCCTAGAATGTTCTTTACTGTGAGTGTCAGCATAAACACTTTTAAATCTTATTTTCCTTTTACTCTTGTCTCCATATTCTGGTCTTGAGCCACTGATAAATCCATATTTCTCCTTTTTAGGCTGTGTAGTAATTTAAGAAATGACTTATCACCGTGCTGTTCAGAAACCTATGCTTTGTAGCATGTGAACACAAGATGTGCATATTCATTAATTGGCAAGAATACTTTGTTAATAGTGTATTTTCTTCTACATCTGGTCAGTATGTTTTTTTTACGTTTTATTTCCTATGCTTTGCCTGCCTTCCACTTTCCAAGTTATCTTTGTTTTTTGGCTCTCATTTCTGGAAGCTCTGAAGCACGTTCATAATGTGAACCACTTTCCTGAATCAGGACCTCGGTGATAGCTAGTACGGACGGACAGTTTTGCTGGGCAGGGAGATAGACTTTCAGCTTTCAGCACTTAATCAGTGGGACCATGAATAGTTGCAACCAGTGAGAACAGATGTAGAAGTGTGACCCATCCTGTGGCAGAGAAGCCCGACAGCAAATGCTCTCCTCTCCCTCACTCCAGCAGTGTTACATGCAAAATTCACTGAGAGGTGAACATTGCCAGTACAGAGTTTTGTATTGTTGCTTCTTACAAATATACACACTATTGTGACACTAGTTGGATTTTATTTGTTTTTTTAATCTCAGCTACAGTACAACTTCTTTCCAGAAAAAAACCCTCCCCAGGGCAAATAAGGGTTTTCTAAGAAACCACTACCACCAGTTATTAATTAAAAAACCCCAAACCCAAACAACCACAAAACAAAGAAAAAAAAGAAAAGTCTTCTAGATGAAATGGAACATATTCATGAAGTACATGTAAAAGCTGATAAAATTGCATATATTTCTCTTTTATAGGGCCTTCCTGGCAAAGATGGACCCACAGGTCCACAAGGACCTCCTGGCCCAATGGTGAGTCTTACCCATGGAATTTGTTACTGCAAACATCAGCAGGACTTTGGGGTGTTGTAGATCACTTATCTAGGCTTCAGTGGATAGCCCAAGGCCAAAGGTTCTCCTTGGAAGTTAAAATTCTCATGACGCAGAGGGTTGGCAGAGAGCTGCTCGTCCAGTGTGATTTCTTTCTGCTCTCACTCAGCTCAAGAAGAAATGTCTCCCATGGGAAGGGGAGATGGTTGTTCCATTGATATGTTGATAGCTTGTTCTTAGTCAAGTAACTACACTATATAAAGGGAATTGGTGCTCCTAACATTTGAAATCACTTTCTTTTTCTAAAAAATTCCAACTGAGATTGTTAGCTGAAGAGAACTGCCAAATTTTCTTGGTCTGGAGGCTGGAGATAAGTGCAAGTATCAAAAGCTCTCACAGAGTAATTCAGAAAGACAGCAGAGGCCATGTTCAGCCTTCAGAGCAAGATGTGTGTTGCCTTCAGTTCAGTCACATCCTTCTCAGCTAGGTGAAACTGCTGATGGTGTTGAGTATTCTCCAAGCAAGCCTGCACTTTTTACAAAGAATGTTCGGAGTCGTCATCCCCCAAACGTGGTAGTAACGCCACTGGATTTAGTCTTGCAATTCATCAGTCTGGGCCTGGCAAGAGCACAAGCCTGTTTTTCTCAAGTGCTTTTTGCAGAGCTGTGCTTCCAGTGCTCTTTTTTGCTGCAACATACACATCTTAGTCCTCTCTCCTGGCATCTCTGGTCTTTGATGGACAGAACTGTCTGTGCACTGTCTGCTTTGTTCATCTCTCCATCACAGTTGTTTCTCCCACCAGGGCTCATAGATGTTGATTGTCATCACCATTTTCTTTCTCTTTTTCCATGTAGGGCATACCTGGTGCTCCAGGTGTTCCAGGTGTTACTGGAAGCCAGGGGCCACAAGGTGATGTTGGAGCTCCTGTAAGTAAAATTAATTAATATTGCTGAATTTGCTGTTGTGCGTTAGTTGGTTTCTGATCCCCGCAACTCTGGTTTACAGAACTCCTCGATATTTATAGCTTATGATCTGTTTGCAGTTAGTGCCTAAGCAAAACACGATACTGGTCTTTCTTTGTTCATTTTTCATAATTAAATTTATTTGTTGATCTTACATATAGTGTTTAGAATATAGGGATTAGAGAGTCAAAACAAGATTAAAACACAGAGGTTAAAAATAGGACAGTATATGAATTTGTAGTCTATGTATAGTTACTTTCTCTTTTTTTTTTCTTTGCACTTCAAGCAACTGTCGGGAAATTAAACTATGCCACTTATTAACCTGAACATTTCCGAAATGTTCTTTTGAGTTTCAAACTCTGAAAATATTGCATGAATAAAAAACTGACTTTACTCCGGGTTTATGTCAGCACAACTGACTAATCATGAGAGATTTTTCTAGACTGTTAATATAAATTTGACCAGCAGTTTCACTGAGTGGAACATTACACCCTCTATACCTAAAATTAGTATTAGGAACATCTAATACTAAGTTTGTCTTTCACATACAAACCACAGTTTAACTAGAAGAAAGGAATACAACTGTAAAACGAGTGTGTAAATTACGTAAAAGAGAAAATTTACAGTGGACCTCTTTTGTCTGTAACAGTTCAGATAATATTGTGTATTCACGTTTTGACATTTGACTTGTTTTTTTAATAAAACCTTCTCATTTTTCCCCATATATAACAATGGGTGTTCTACTTACTTTTTAAAGCCATCAGAATGGGTCAGTGTGTATTTTTTGACTCTTTTTTTTAGAATAATATTTTCTTTTTTAGTTCAAAATCCAGTTTGCTTTGGAGATTTAATCCAATGCAAGCAATTTTATTCAGTTAAGTGGAAACGCAATGACTAATAGTATACAAGCAAAGATAATAACCTAATGCTCAGTTCTGCATAGTTTCTACGTGCAATCATGAAATCTATTAAGACTTGATGAGCCATGGAACTTATTACTATCAATGTATAACATGCTGAATATTCAGTTCCTGTCCAAACACATGTTCCAGATATCTAACTCAATTTCCTAGAGTGTGGATATTCCTGTGCATCACGTAAGACTTCTGCTGTGAATGTTTAGACTCTAGTAGTTGTGAAAAAACAGCTAGGTGGGTAAAAAAACACTGAGCTTCAATAACTCTCTTTCCCAAAAGGTACAGTAATTGCAAACAGGCCTAGAAATAATTTTGCAGTTTTGTAGGAGTTTCTTCCTTCCCAGAATAGAATAAGCTGTGCTTTAACCATGCGTCAGTCAAATGGTTACATCTTCATGTAGAACTTCCCTCATTTCAGGAGTTCCTGAGAGATGTCTAGCCTACTCCAAAAACCTCCAATGATGAAGTTGTAACCGCTCTAGACAACTAGTTCCAATCCATAATGATCCTCACCATCATTAGAGTATTATGTTTTCTTTAATGTCATACTTATTTTTTCGCATAGTTTAATCCCATTGCTGACTGTCTTCGTAGTCAGTGCAGAGTCTAAGTGCAGCAAATGCCACATATTCCAGATTGATATTTTGTCTCTCGTCAGCCTTCTCTTCCTTATATTCAATGAGACCTTCTCTCTCTCAACAACTACCTGAAAGGAAATTGTAGAGAGGTGAGGACTGGTCTGTTCAGCCACGTAACAAGTGCTAGGACAAGAGGAAGTGGCCTCGCATTGCACCAAGGGAGGCTCAGTTTGGATATTAGGAAGAATTTCTTTACTGAAGGGGTTATCAGGCATTGGTATGGGGTGCCCAGGGCAGTGGTGGAGTCCGTGTCTCTGGAGGTATTTAAGTCATGTTGACATAGTGCTTAGGAATATGGTTTAGTCAACGACTTGCCAGTGTTATGTTAATGATTGGACTCAGTGTTCTTAGGTCTTTTCCAGTGTAGGTGGTTCTGTGATAATTAGACCCATTTCAGCCACGCGAAATGCATCATCTGGTCCTGTGCCCTTGCTGCTATTTTAAACGATAATTCAGTATGTGGCAAATGCCTGAGAAAGTCATTGTTGCCAAAGGTGAACATTTTGTTTGATACTGAAATGGAAAAAGTATATTTGTTATTGTCACATTGCCTCCTGAGACCTTGTTCCTTGTTTATTTTTTCTCCTTTTACTGTGATGCTACAAGGGAGACAGTGTTCAGGTGTTAAAATTTTTGAGTAAGAACAAAATGAGAATTAATTTTGTATTTATTCTTTTCGTAGGGTCCTCCTGGAGCTAAGGGTGAAAGAGGTGAGCGGGTAAGTCTCTATTTACATAAGTCACCTTTTTTTGTTTGTTGTCTGGCTTTTTGTCTTATAAAAAGCTTTATCTGACAATTTGTCACTCCTGTGTTTACAGGCACAATAGTTTTCTCTGTGCAGTCAAGCAAACTTTTTTATTTTCCTGGCATTGTCTTACATATAGTTACGTTCATGTTTTGAAGGTGAGACGTATGCGGTGTTTAGAATGTCCTTAAATCTCTCACTAGGTTTGTCTTCTTAGACTTCTGTTCTCTGGCTACAGAAAGTAATGGGAACCAGAGAAATCCCAAACTTCTTTGGCTTTTTTTCTCATTTGTGAGAATATAATCTCTCAGGGATAGTAAATATCTTTCATTGCTCTAAGAGTTTCCAAGATAGAAATGATGCAAAAAATTGTTTTATGACCCTGCTGCAGGGGGATCTCCAGTCCCAAGCAATGGTGCGTGCTGTTGCTCGTCAAGTGTGTGAGCAACTCATCCAGGGTAAGTACATCGATAGTTCATATCCTTCTATCTCTAGAATGGATCTTTTCCTCCCCTAATTACTTACAAATATGGTGCTATTCAAAGCATCCAAGAGGATCTGTTGGCTTTAGTCTAGACAGTCAGGATTTAGGTTCCAGATAGATTTATGTTCAACTGGATTTATGTCCAACTAAAGCTGATTAGCATCAGCCATCTAAAGAAAAGCCTGTATTGTCTCCACGCTATTATAGTATACAGAAGCTTCTGCTGTAACAGTTTGAAAATTTTATAGACATATAATAAATAAAAAAAGAACAAACCACTAAAGCAAGGGAATAAAATTCTACATAATAGTTCTTCCATTTTCTTTGGGCACGTTAAACCACTATTTCTCTATGAAAAACCACACAACTTTATATTATCAGAGCATGACAGACCACAGTGTTGAGGACCTGCCAGTGCTCTATTCAGACTCAGCTGAACCAGATTCTCCACTGCAACTTGAAAATTATGAATTTTTTTTCCTGACAGGTCATATGGCAAGATATAACTCAATTCTGAACCAGATTCCAAGCCAGTCTGTCTCAACACGAACCATTGTAGGACCTCCTGGTGAGCCGGGTCGGCCAGGGTCGCCAGGGCCACAGGGTGAGCAAGGATCACCAGGCATGCAAGGATTTCCAGGAAGCCCTGGTCAACCAGGAAGACCAGGAGAAAGAGGTAGGCTTCATACTTCACATATTTGGAAGTACATCTCCCTTTCCTGATAACTTCTGATGGCTTTTGTCTCCTGTCTAAATGCGAGAAGAGTTTTCTCAGTAGTTGATTGGTGAGCTCAACACAGACCATAATGAAAGCTCTGGAGACTTTCAGTCATGAAGGTAATGCAGACTTTTTTGGAGTGTGATTTGGCAGGATCAGACAGGGGTTTTGTGCCTAAACTGCTGAAGATTGGTGGCATCTAGTTGGGCACATCCCGTCACTTCATGCTTTCATCTTAGTAGGACTCTGAAGTGAGCTGGATCTCTAAACGTATAAGAAAAGGAGCTTTTGAAGAAAGTCAGCTGCAAAACTTTCCCCATATTGGGGAAAGATTCAGTTTTTCTGCTAGACTTGAAATATGTTGGTCTGAATGTTTCTAATTTTGATCGTCTGAAAGGATCAAGGTTGATAAGAAGAGGGAAAATATCCTAGTTTATGAGTATTTGAGAGGACCAAGAAGAGGAAATGGTGAGATTAGAGAGAAGTAAGACAGTTAACAGTTCATATACAAGAATTCTCTTTTGTGTTCTTATGTGTAGGATAGATCCCTTTCTCCTTTCCTACACCAGCACTGTCTAATAAAGAAACAAGCTCTGTGTTGTGTTTTGATTTCCTCTCTCCATGCAACCCTAGCAATCTTTGCTGTAGCACAGTAGCACTAACCTCACAAAGGTAGTACTGAGTAGATCTACGCTTGCAAAAGTGCTTTGCACGAGGAAGCAACCAAGAACCCACGAGATAACTGCGATAACCAAATGCAATGAATTGGTGTTGCTGTTACAAAATCTGCTAACTGGGATTTTAAAAATGAATTGCCATGAAGGCTGTTCAGTTCAGGAGCTTAAATAGTTCCACTTCACTGTAGCCATGATGCCCAGAGTTAAAGCAGTTTTTTGAAAAGAAAGTCTTTGAGTGAACCTGTGAGAGTGTGGGTCCTTTTTTCCCCTCATGACTGTAATTTTACTTACCTTCTTGAAAAAAGAGGCGAGGTTTATGGTACTAGCCTCTTGGTCATGCTCCTGCCTCCTTCAGCTGTGCAGAGACCAAACACTGTCCAGAAAAAAGGAGGAATGAAGGAGTGGAAGGCAAGTAGGAAAGAAAATCAGAAGAGACAACATGGGAGGAACCAACTTTTAAAGCGGTGACCTGGAAAGACTGAATGCAGATTTTGGGGTATTTGCTTAAAATACTGGTGTATTGTAAATGAATTCTCAGGCAGGAATTGTTTAAGCACGCTGAATATTTTGCTGTGGCTTCACCAGTGCAGGAACCAAAATGCCAGGCATAGGGAAACCTGTTGGGAATTTGACATGGATTTTCCTTGTATTTCTTGTGCTGAGGCCCAGCCTCACATGTTGTACTGCCATAAAATCAAGGAGAAATTAGATACAGTCATTTAAATGAAACATGATGTGGGCTAACCCACTGTTGATAATATTACTATCTGGGAAGCACCATTGGCAATAAAGTCAGTACAGAAAGGGTAAAAACAAATTAAAAAGGAATATCTTTTCCGCTCTCGATAGATAACTGATGTTAGAAGGGACTGATTTTGGCAGGTAGTGCTTGTGGGGAGTTTCATGCTGGGTAGAGAGCAAGCTCTTACCAAGCGTTTTCCAAGAACTATAACCTGTCAGCCAGAGCTCTCTGCAGGTTTTCGTAAAATGTAATGCCAAATGTTGAGGTATTTTACAGTGTTTATAGTTTTAAATCAGATTGTGTTAAGAAAAAATAATCTACGTGTAAATTTAAAGGCAAAGTAATTGTCTTTATTTGGAGTGAAAATGATTTTTAGGACATTTATGTAACTGGAGCCTTGCACAGAACTCGGAAGGAATAGGAAGGAGCTAATTCAGAACTTAAGAAAAAATGTTGGATAATTTATTAGTCCTTGAATTTTCTTCAGAAGCAAATGAAATTTCAGATTGATAGTGTGCCTGATGTAGTAGCAGTTTATTTAACAGAAAGATATCTTTTGAGTTGTACAGACTCTTGGGATATTTCAGAATTCATTTTCTAAGCAATTGCTAACCCCACAATGCAGCAGTGAAAAGTCAAAATTATTTTTAGCAGCTTCTCATGCTTGTGGAAATCTCTTCTGCATTCTCCATTCTCACTTGACTCTTGACTACATATCATACAGTGGAGTAGCAGATCAAAATTGCTCAGCTTCTGGAAGGAAAGGGTTTTAGTTTCCAGTGACTACAGCGAGGAGGATAAATGGACTCAGACCCCAGCCCTTGCTGTGTTCTGAAGCATCGTTTGTATTTAACTTGTTCAGCAAGTCACAATCTATAGTCCTATCCTAAAGATTTCCAGCCAGCCACTTGGAAGTATTTATGAGCAACGTGTTTCTTTTCACTTATGTCAACAGTATTTTGGTTGTATATTAAGTCAATTTAATGTTCAAAACCAGTGCCAGATTAGCAACTCTGAAAAGCCAGCCTCCACCTTTAAGTGTGGAAATTACACTGCAAGAGCAGTGTCCATACTAAAAAGCACACTGAAAAGTAGTAGATACTAAAAAGGAGGGGGAAAAAAAAAAAAAAAAAAGACTTGTTGCTTATCTAGTAGAATGTTGCGCTTTTTTTCCCCTTGGACTTCAAATTATCGAGATTGCTGCAAGAACTTCTTACTGCCCCTGAGCTGAGCAGCAAGGTGCTAGTGGGGTGGGAAAAGGTGGGGGGAGGCTAGAGGTTTCTTCCTCTTCACCTCTCCTGCCCACCACCCGTTTAATCCCAACCTGTGTGGAGGGGGAACTTCTGAAAGCAGAGTGTGGGACCAGTTAGGAACCACGCACCAAAGAGAGCGTTACTGGAAAATGTCAGCAGAGAGAGATCCTGGCATGAAGGACTTTCCCTGCTAACTTGCCTGGCCGATCGCTTCTTTCCTGTGTTAATCTTGTCTCTGTGCCAAGTGTTAACCAGATGTTTTGGAAGGAGGCTTGGACTGAGATAGCGTCCTGGAGTTTTTGCTAGAAACCTCCACTTGAACTTCCAGGTCTGGGGTGTCCCATTCCTGGATGTATTCTCTCACTAGGAACTCTCTGAGCTGGTCCTTCCAAGAAAGAACACCTCACTGAGAAAGGATAATTCATTCTCTTTATAGGTACAGTTCTCAGTGATGCCAGCTGAAATCTATTTTTTTCCAGCGTAGACCTAACTGAGTGGATTAGGATCACATCAAGACATTTGTTATTTAGTTTTCCTAGTAGATTATTGTCTTAGCTGTACACTGTGGGGTCTTACCTGAAATTAGAAAATTAGAAAAATACTTTCTAATGATGTGAAAAGAAACACCTCTGACAATCTCAGTATTTGTTAGCAATACTAACATTTTATTGGTGCCCCAACAGGCCATTTGAATTGGATCGGTGATTTGGAGATTCAGAAGGCCACGTTGTGTTATCAGTCTCCTGTAGTACATAACGAAACAGCCTCAAGTTGTGCAAGGGGATGTTTAGATTGGATATTAGGAAAAAATTCTTTACTGACAGAGTGGTGAAGGATTGGAATAGGCTGCCCAGGGAAGTGGTGGAGTCACCATCCCTGGAGTGTTCAAAAAAGCTAGTTCACAGCACTGGTTTCTATTTTTATTTCAGCTAGTTTAAACATCTTTTTTTCTGACCTTATGTTTATGATCTGGGACTTGAATAACTAGTGTCTGGCTTCTCAGTGCTCAGGAAGTAGTTGGACTTGTGCAAAATAATACAAAAAAAGCAAAGATTGAGCACGATTTTTTTTAAATCAATTTTTTTATCAGTTATTTTTGTATTACTTGGGCAGTTTTCTCAATTTTGAGGCAGAATGTAAAAGCCATAGTAAAAATTATGCTGAGGCACTTCTAGCTTTCAGGTGCTGTGAAAGTGTAATTATTCTTCTACTACTGGGTGGACTTTTGCTCTTACGATGTGTCCTGAAGTGATATGCAAAACTTATGGATACTCACTCTGTCCCACTATGTTTAAAATACAATAAATAGCCAAGCTGTCACTGGGAAAGTCACTGTTCTCAAGTGCAGCTTCATCCATATGAAAGAGTTAGTTAGATGTGCTATCAAAGGCCACATGTTTACAGCTCTGATGGCAAAATTCCAGTGAAATTAAATGGAACTTTTGCCAGTTGAGTCAAGTAAATATTTTTATTTCCAATTGTAGCTTCATCTGGATAAAAAAAAAATCACCTTGTGTTATTATATATTATGGTTACAACTGAGCATCTTCAAAAGAGGATATTTTTGATAGTTTAATTTTTCTTGAATGTAATATGCAGTTCTCCTCAAAGGATAGTATTATCTTAAAGACAAAAATAGCAATACCTAAGATTTCCTTTCATGCAGAAACCATGGACATTTAATTTTCTTTTTTACAGAATGCATTCATGATCTCGGTTTTATTTTTAATAACTCATGCTATCAGAGGTATCTTCAGCAGAGCATGGGAAATAATTCATTTCAGTTGCTAGTGATCTTCCTGGGGCTGAACCCCAGCCATGGCTTATTTGGGATGTGGACATAAAAAAAATGGTTGGTGTAAAGGGGGAGAGGCAGTTTGATGGTATTGCTGAAGTTTGTCCATGGCACAAATATGAAAACGGAGACTAGAATCTGAAGCCGTTCTAACTCAAAGACAAATTTTGATACACACTTTCATCCCTGAGAGAAATTACCCATTGCAGCAACTTACATGGGGAGAGATGTCTTGTCTCGGGTTCGTCTACTGAAGTCCAAAGACTACCTCGATAGAAAGGGAAATGGGTGAATTTTGAATGTTGTGTCATTTGTAGGAGGGAGCCATTAACTATGAGGTCTGTGAATCTGTTAATTTACTTTTGCTGAAGAGCTGTGGTGGAAAGTCCTTTAGGGAAGGCCATGGAGTGCTTAACTCATGTGAGTTTTGCCTTAGGAGCAGGGTATTCTCACTCTGTATTTGTGTTCTCTTTCATGTGGGTAAACTTTACTGGAAATTAGGCTAAAAGAAACCTGAAGCCTTTGGTTTATTTACTGTAGGAACTTGATATCCATGTGATTTCAAGGAAGGTTAGCCCTGTGCAAGACCTTCATAATTTGTTCCAGAATGAACATTTTATTCTTAGCCTGAGTGGATTTGTTCCATATTTGTAATTTCTTTTGGCAGTTTATTCTGTCAACATCATGTCTAGGTGTGTGTTCTTGGGTGTGTAAAGGGTAAAAATTGAGTGCATGGAAGGCTGTGATTTGGAAACATTGTGGCCGTTGTGAGACCTTGTGTCAGCCTCCCAGGACTTAAAGGGGACTTTGACAGGAAAGAAGCGAAGGGACTCTGTGTCAGGGAGTACAGTGGTAGGACAAAGGCTAACGGTTTCATACTGAAGGAGGGTAGATTTAGATTAGATATGAGAAAGAAATTCTTTACTGTGAGGGTGGTGAAGCACTGCAACAGGTTGCCCATCTCTGGAAGCGTTCCAGGACAGGCTGGATGGGGCTTTGAGCAACCTGCTCTCTCTCGTGGGAGGTGTCCCTGCCTATGGCAGGGAAGTTGGAACTAGGTGATCTTTAAAGCGCCTTCCAACGCAAACCACTCTGATTCTATGACTGTCTTTGAAGTCATCACATAATGTGATTGTAAGTAGGACAATCAATGGTCCTTGTACTAAATGTCTCTGGAAATTACAGATGGTTATCATGGGTCAGTCTTCTTATGGTCAAAGAAATCCACAAAAGACTTTGCCTTTTGCAAATGGCAGGCATTTCCTTACAGGACGTGTGTGGTAAGAGACAAGTTAGATGATGAGTTTTTCTTGTTAAACGACCTGCAACAGCGGTGTCTCTCCACGTGTTTGAAGCAAGCAAGGGCTAAGCAGTGTTTAGGTAGCTGGAAAATGCACTGGGGATGCCAGACAAGAGGCTTGCCTGAGTAATTTGTCTTTAAAATGGATGGAATTCAGTTGTTGATCACAGATAACATGGGTTTTTTGGCAGATTCCCCCCCAGAATATAAATGTAGTTTATAGCACACATCTGCCGCCTAGGACTGCTCCCTACGTACACTATGCAGCGCAGTCATTCATTAAAGGTTCCAGATAGTCCTGTGGAATGAAACTGCTACCCAAATGGAAACCGGAGGTTCATACTAGACTTTGAAGACAGTCTGTGAGAGCAGAAATGCCATGTATTATGTTGCAAAGAATTCTAGGAGAAAAAATGTTAGCAAATTCAGATCTTGGAATAAAGGTCTGAAACAAGGGTTTCCTGCTAAGTTTCTGAGCAGTTAGGCTAGAGAGCCATTCTTAACCTTTCTGGCTTAGTGCACCGAGGTGTTTAGTCAGAAACATTGAGCAGGGGAAAACATATAATTGTGTATCCAAGCCACATCATCAGGATTGTTTGCACTTGAACATCCAAGATTTCTGGATTTCAGCTTTATGCTGTCATCTAAAAATCTGCAGAGCCTGCATGTGGGATGAGTCTGTGTCCTAATAAGCACAGGTGAAGGTATTAAACCAGTAAAGGAGGACTCAGCCCATGGTCACAAGAATTCTAGGTCCTTAAATATCACTGTGAAGCATCTCTGGAAGTCTGTGTGAAGGGCCAGTCATGGGATAACAAGATACATGATCAGAAATCTGGCTACTGAGCATGAGATACCGGCAAATTCTTGCTTAAGCTTGGCAGACAATTCAGGAAATGAAGAATTTTCATAATTGAGTCAGTGTGTTTGTATGGGGTCTAACTGGGATGGAGGTAACTTTAGAGGCATGAGTTAAGTCTCCAGGTCAGAGCACGTTCTGGGGTACAGCCCGGCACTTGTGTTCCTACGCTGGTCAGAGGAACATTTGGTCACACTTCTAACATGCTGGCATACATAGGGAGTAATGTTGGACTCAGAAATTTCACTTTTAGTAGTAATTACATAAATATTCTGTTATCTGTGAATATCCAGGGATGAGGCATAAAAGACCTTGCTCCGTCTCAACTGGTATCTTCTGGAAGCAAGAGGAAGATACCTGCTATTTGCAAAATAATGTTTTAAGCATCACCCAGATTGTCACACCTGCTCTCTTTTTGCTACTTTCTACTAAATTATTTTGGGTGTAGTATTTCTCCTCTTGGTGGCCAAGTCTCTCCCATAAAATACAGTGTTATTAGAATCTCTTGGAAAGCTGTGGAGACCTGCTAATGGGAACTGTTGTGAAAAGTGGCTGTGGAATAATTCCTCTATAATTTCTCTTTGGTTTCTTTTTTTAACCAAAATCCATTAAAAACCAAACAAACTGAAAAAGCCCCAAAATTGTGCAATCGAAGGAAATAAAAGTTAGAGAAGGAAAGGGGGAAATACCTAAGCTGCTCTGGGACAGTGTCAAAAAGACTTGTAGAGGCAAGACGAAGAGCTCATCATTCTTCAATTAAAAACAATGACCTCAGCACGGAGTTACTCATCGCAGCGGTGTGACTTGTGTTTTCCACGTGATCGGGATACATGATATACAGAGGCCCTGGAAGCCTGTTCTGTAGAAGACCTAGAGCCCCTCAGCA
Source organism: Apaloderma vittatum (assembly GCF_000703405.1). NCBI lineage: Eukaryota > Metazoa > Chordata > Aves > Trogoniformes > Trogonidae > Apaloderma > Apaloderma vittatum. The sequence goes on along the minus strand of NW_009693037.1, from coordinate 3,688 downwards.
GATACTGAATCCCCTGTAATTCGGAAGACATCATTTTGTAGACTTGATGTGAGTCGATGATGGGTTTAAATTACATTTTTTTTCCACATTTAGAGTTTGTTCTTAGTCATTTGCTTCCATCAGACATCATCTTAGGAAGGCAAAAACCTTCTCTGGCTCTCTGAAAAAATGAGGGGTCCTCCAGATGTTTTACCTCTAAGAGGTAACAGTTACCTGAGCAAAAGGGAAGGGAGGAGGCCAGGCAGTTGAAATGGTAGATATTGCCTCATCAAGGGCAGCAGCTGTTTTCTTTCTACTTTGTTTTTATGAAGGTGCTCTATGTTGGCTTGGAACCTGAAAGTGTGGAAGCTGTGAGGCAGCGAGAGCAGTTACCAGTACTGGGAGGTCTGGAAAATGGGGGGAAAGTCCCACAAAGCAGCCTGGATTTGGTGTCTTTGGACCATCCAAATCAAACACAGACTTTATGAGAGTTTCCAAGTTGCCGGTGGAAACTCAGAGGCTGGAATTTGTAGTTTTGACACCTACTTGAGTTTGACACTGCTTATTGTGAAAGCTGTACATAGAAAGTTTGTTTTGTAGGATGCCATAGCGGTACTGCAGGAGGAGGTGGAAAGCTGGAAGAAGGTAGTGCATTCTCTGGGTTACTGGATCTGTGATCGCCATGGATCAGATCCAATTTAGGGCTGTGAGCAAGTGCAGGAACACAACTCGATGTCTGTGCATGTTGGGCTTCGTTTGAAGGGATGGATTTTCACAGTGCTGAAACTCCTTTTTTGCATTTTAGCAAGACTCCAACAATCTACAATAACTCCCTGCTTATGCACAGAACCACCTTACGCTGAGCCACTGTTTGGGGAGGTGTGAATGTTTAAGGAAAATCAGCTGTAGCATTAAAAACTGGATTTTTCTGGTCCACGTAGTAATTTATAGACAACTTTGTGAGGCTCTGAGGATTCTTCTGGCTTACAATAGTTGTACCTTGGTATAGTCCAGAGGCAGCTTTCCAGCAGGGAGTGCAGCCTGAAAAATGGCTGATGCCTCTGCATAACATTTTCAGGAATGTCTGAGACCCCGGGAATGTCATGTTTCCTTTGCGAGACTGTCAGGGAAGGGAGGGAGAAAAGAAGCAAATAATTCTTTATTTTTACCTCCTTTTGTTCTTTGCCATCTGTTTTTAGATGAGAAATAACTTACAGAACTGTAATCCTGGTTAAATAATAAACACTGCATGCAGTTTTGTTCAAAATGTGACTCTGAGCGCTGTTTCCTCAGGTTTACCAGGCGAGAAAGGAGAAAAAGGCAATCCAGGGGTTGGAACACAAGGACCTCGAGGCCCACCAGGCTCTACAGGTAAAATTGTTACATTTGAGGTATCTGGAGTAGACCAATCTGACCCATGTGCAAAGCAGCCAAGACCTGCAGGGCTCAGTCCTCTGCTTCTAATGGTTAAACAGCAGCAGTCAGTAGTTCAAGCACTTTAAGTCCTACAGTGTGATGTGCCACGTGACTGTGTCATCAGTCACACAAATATTTTCCTTTTGCCAGCGATAAACTGCATCTCCGAAATATTCTCTTTTAATGTTTTCAGTATTTTTTTTCAGAGATGGTGTCTGAAATGGGAAAAATTAACCTGGACTGATTGCATTTGTTTTCTCATGGACTCAAGGTCATACCTAACCATGACTTGACAGAGAAATGTATGCTAATTAAATGCAATAATCACAGGGATTTGTATTTAGCTCCTGAAAAAAAAAGCAGAGAGGGTGATATCTAGGTCCTGTTGAAACAGGTGTAAAATTGCATTGACCTTGTTAGGATATTCTGGCCATTAGAGTGAAGGCATCAAGGCACAGCATTACCCAGCAGCTGGGCTGGAAGGGGGGCGTGGGGGAATCCCAAGCTGTGCAGAGCTGCCCTCCTGCCATGAGGCTGCCTTGTGGAACGGCTGACACTTGGTGAAACACCTGCTCTGGTGTGAATTTCTAGCTAAAGCTGTCTCTGGCACAGGAGGTGAAGCAGCAGCCCGAGAGGAGACTTATCAGGAGCAAGTCTCCTCTCCAGCCACTGCTTCATATCCCCTGCTAGAGGAGGGCTGCATCCTTTCCCTCTGCTTGCCCAGGGATGGGTAGCTCCTCCACTCAAGCCGTCTCCTGGCAGTGTTTGTAGCACACTCAGCACCATGTGTTCCAGGCCTGGAAAGGTGCCCTCGACTCACAGATTTTATGAAAGATGTTACTCAAGATGCTTCATCTTCCGCTTCTATGCAGGACCTCCAGGAGAGAGTCGAACTGGCAGCCCGGGACCACCAGGATCTCCAGGCCCACGAGGTCCCGCCGGTCACACAGGACCCCCAGGCTCACAGGGTCCCTCAGGGCCGCCGGGCTACTGCGACCCCTCCTCCTGCGCTGGCTACGGCATGGGAGGTGAGTAGGCAGGGGCTGGGGTGGCTCCCGTTTGCAGAGGTGGGGTGGCATTTTCCAACAGCCAAAGTAAGATGGAGGCTACTGGTGAACCTTGCACTAAAACGTGGGAGCTCCCTCAAAACATGTGTCCAGTGCTGCTCTGTTTTGTGGGACTGCAGCACGAAGGGGAGGTGACCCCAGCATAGTGACCAAAGGAAGTCCAACTGTCCCATCCAGCCTGTGAAACGGATCCCTCGCAGTGGGTTTCTGTCCCATACGTATTTGTGTAGTTCTGTGAGCCTGCTCCACCCTGACAGTCTGTGTGTTGGAACCCCGGATCCTTGTGTTCGTGACAGCAGACTTTTTACATTTGTGGTTTTTCAAACGTCTTGCTCGACTTCCCCTTCTGTGTGCCTCCGAACGGCATGAGAGCATGACCCTTACTAAACCCCTCGTAGTGTAACCTGGCGCAGGGATGCACGTGTCCGGCATTAACCAGTGAAGCAACCTGGAGACAATGACTCTTTCTACATCTTCTCTGTATCCTACTTTCCCGTCTTGTTACAGCACGGAGAGGCCATGGGAGGTAGTTAACACGATTACCCAAAGTGGTGCCATCCCACCTAAAAATCTCAATTTATCGGTAAAGCGCTAGTCCCTACAAGCATCACACATAAGGTGTATTTGTTCAATGTTTACAGTTTAATCTGCCCCTGAGCTGAGTTGTATGTTTTACTTACCTGAATGTTTTTGTTGTCGTCTCTTCCTGTCCTTTTCCTCCTCACTTCCCCTCCCCGTTGTTCGTTTCCTGTTTTAAGGCCCAATCCCTTACAATGGCTACCAAGCCCGGAGGTGAAAGGCTCACTCTGGCTCGGGTCTCATTTGGCGGAAGGTCAGAGACGGATGCTGAACTGCTCTGTGCTTTCCAGCAACGATAGTGACTACCACTAATGAACTGACTAGCTGCTGTACATGCACTTCGCTTCCTTGCGCTGCTAAAAATTATCGCCTGACCCATTTTTGCCTGTTAATTGTGTATTATAGACCGGAATTGGAATAAGCTAAGGCAGGCAGGTTGTGCAGTGTGTATATATATAATGACTGGTATTGCGACTGGGCATTTGACAAATTCTGGTGGTGGTTCCAACTAACTTGGCTGTCTGTTGGTGGGGTTCCAGTCGCTCCAGCTTACTCATTTCTGTTAGAACTGTTTTCACTGTTCCTTTATGTGAATAAAAGATGTGTATTTAAAGATTATATATATATATATATATACTCACATGCAT